>NC_068359.1:17734391-17799391 GCF_020536995.1 Dreissena polymorpha | reverse complement strand
CCGTTTAAAGCATTCTAAAGTTGTAAATCACTATAAATGTTCCTGAATATTCGGGAATTAGTTTCACTGTTATGGTGAAGTTATTATACCCTGTATTGTACACAGGGATATGATACAAATACACTTGGAATTTGAAGGAATTGGGCCATATTCTTGGAAACTGGGCCTCAAGAATGTGCGTGAAGTGTCGCCCTGTGCTTTCTGGGTAGTCTAATTAGAGGGGACACTTTCCCCTGTTATGTTATATTTCGTTGAAAGAAAGTCGCTCCTTAGCGAAAATCCAGTTCAGTTGGAAAATGTCGTCCCTGATCAGCCCGTGTGGACTGCACGGGGTAATCAGGGACGACTCTTTCTAAACAAGCACGATGCGGACTGCATGTGGTAATCAGGGACGACTCTTTCTAAACAAGCACGATGCCAAGTTTTGCAAGAACAAGGCTCATTTAGTGGTTTCCTGGCTCGCGACAGCACATATCAACCACTTAAGTGTCGTATTGTAGGTTTTGAACATTGTTTGGGCGATTGATCAATTGTCTGAAATAAAATCTTTCGTGTTTACATTTTTTTTCTGGAGTTTCATTTGTGCGTTTTAATACGCTATAAAAATGTCTGAATATATGCGACTTTTTTGCATGGCGTGAAATGCCATTCATGCAACCTGAAATAAATTATCAACACGAAGAATTGAAATTGAAATAATTGAAAAAAACTTCTTAAGAATGCTTGTGCGGCTAGACCAAAACAACAAACTTCAAACATAACAGGGCCGACCATATGTCATGCATATACCTAGTCCATACATGTATTTATCGAACTTATTTTTATTAAAATAAAAATAAACATTACGTATGCTATAAATGTAAACAATATCTTACGTGCAAAATGTGCAAAGTGTGCGTCAGCTAATCACACATGTACATGTAGCAATATTATGGTGTCCTTTTAATTCTAAAATTAGTAGAGCATGTGATCGGTAAAATATTTTATTGACTTATCATTAAAATGACTTGTTCGTGTTTAAGTTATAATATGTATGGACTCAAACATGTGTATACGTTACAAAAGTCATCAATCATAACAAAGTATGGAAATAATTAAAAGTTTTTTCTTCCGCGTTATTCGGACACCTTCGGAAGCAAAATGGAACACGATAGCATCATAGCATTATGATTTAGAAACTATTGGCGTATTGTAAACGCAACGTTATGAATAGGCGGTTTTTCTTATCGTGTAAAAGTGTTTCATACGCTATACTATTTCACAGATTTTGAATGAATGATCATCCATCAACCAACCGATTTTCTATAAATCCTTAGTAACGAGTTTTATTTTTCTTGTTTTTCTAATAATCTTTATTTAAATTCATTACATTGTTTTTTTAATACTGTTATTTAATAAACTGTGAAAGAGTCCCCTGAAAGGAGTCGAGAAATGGGTCCTTGAGACTATTTGATACTCATCAATAAACTTGTAAATATCACGAATACTCATTTAATTACACTTATGTATATATGCACTCAGCATGCAGTTATCACTCATGAACGCAAATAAACACAATTATGAATATGCTATCTTTCCGCAAATATCACTTTTATTCCATGTATAGTACGCGAGTGTTCTGTTTAAAATTACGCTATCGCAGTTTATTGTGGATTTCTTTTGTCAATTATGAACATCAAATGTAATTATTCTATTCTATAAAAAAACAAAGTTATTACTTAAAACCGCAAAGGTATTGAATGGTACTCGCTGATCAACAGTCAGATTAAGAAAAAGGGCGTTGTAAAACATATAAATAAAAGAAGTCCCGAACCTGTACACATCATAGTATAATTTAATTCTCATTTCAGGTGGACACGTATGTTTCATATCTTCATATCTTCAAAGTAGCGAAATACAGTTTAAGTTATGGTGTTGCACGCACTTTTTGGTCCATAAAATAAACAAGGTATTATTGTTGGGTTACTATGAGCATATCTCTCACGCTAAGTCCCCCAACCCATGTTTCAATTACTACGACTTAACGTTTGTGACAGCATGTACACATGCATGTATCAAGATTCAAGTGTACCTGTTACCCAAAATAAGCGCTTTCTATTGATAAAGAAGGTTGCGTATCAAGGAAGCAAAACAATACAATGTACAATTGATCAAGCCGGTATCATTGATAAGAATATTGTTAAACACAATATGCTTATGACAGCTTGTGTGTGCTTTGGTCATGCTTAAATCTTGAACAATACATCGGCAAAAGTAGTATGAAAGTGAGCTACGTCAGCATCGTTGATTTGTATACAGTTATTAACCCATTTCAGCCTAGTGGACTCTCCCATCCTTCTAAATGGGATCAATTTTTGTCCAAAATAAGGGATGTCTAGTATATTTATTTCTATATTTAGAATATTACTTACAGATTCCTTTAAGCAAACAGCGCAGACCCTGATGAGACGCTGCATCATGTGGCGTCTCATCTGGGTCTACGCTGTTTGCCAAGGCCTTTTTTCTAGACGCTAGGCATTATGTTAATATGTGTATTAAGCATGTCATCTAAACAAAATACATATATTCAGACTAGATACGAATCTTAAACTTATTATGATGCCATGTCGGACACAGGACTTGCCCAAACGCATATTAATTCACTTTTGCGTCAACCGGAAAGAACCCGTTTTATAAAGCGAATATCTTTGTTTATGTTTGGTAAATAGTATTATTTGCTTTCTTCCAGATTCGATTGTTTAGAGGAAAAGGTATTTATCATGATGGCAAGACTTTCAGGGGGCTCCTACGACCTCGGTCCTACATCTGAAATCTCTCTAGATGACTCAAAAATCGAGAATGAGATCCTCGACAAGGAGAAGCGGCGACTGCACATCCGGTGGGGAGCCGCTTTCAGCGTTGCCGTAGTAATCATTTTGGGTTTAATAATCGGAATCGCCTTAAAGGGAAAAGGGAACGATGCGTCTCCGTCTCAGCAAAATGGTAATCAATCGACGAGTCTGCCGACTCCTCTGTCGACGCTACTGCCGACGCCTCTGTCGACGCCACTGCCGACGCATCTGTCGACGCCTCTGTCGACGCCTCTGTCGACGCCTCTGTCGACGCCACTGCTGACTCCTCTGTCGACGTCACTGTCGACGCCTCTGTCGACGCCACTACCGAGTCCTCTGTCGACGTCGATGACGACGCCTCTGTCGACGCCTCTGTCGACGCCACTGTCGACGCCTCTGTCGACGCCTCTGTCGACGATTCTGCCGACTCCTCTGTCGACGCCACTGCCGACGCCTCTGTAGACGCCTCTGTCGACGCCACTGCCGACGCCTCTAACGACGCCACTGCCAACACAAGTTCCAACAACTTCGATACCGATCATAAAGGAAGCGATCTTTCCGCAGTCATTAGGCAACCCGTCAATCGGAAACTTATCGATGTTTTAAGTTATAATATGTATGGACTCAAACATGTGTATACGTTACAATAGTCATCCATCATAACAAAAAGAAATGGGTCCTTGAGACTATTTGATACTCATCAATAAACTTGTAAATATCACGAATACTCATTTAATTCCATTTATGTATGTATGCACTCAGCGTGCAGTTATCACTCATGAACGCAAATAAACACAATTATGAATATGCTATCTATCCGCAAATATTACTTTTATTCCATGTATAGTGCGCGAGTGTTCTGTTTAAAGTTACTCTATCGCAGTTTACGTTGTGGCTTTCTTTTGTCAATTATGAACATCAACTGTAATTATTCTATTCTATAAAAAAAACAAAGTGATTACTTAAAACCGCAAAGGTATTGAATGGTACTCGCTGATCAACAGTCAGATTAAGAAAAAAGGCGCTGTAAAACATATAAACGAAAGAAGTCCCGAACCTGTACACATCACAGTATAATTTAGTTCTCATTTCAGGTGGACACGTATGTTTCATATCTTCATATCTTCAAAGTAGCGAAATACAGTTTAAGTTATGGTGTTGCACGCACTTTTTGGTCCATAAAATACACAAGGTATTATTGTTGGGTTACTATGAGCATATCTCACGCTAAGTCCCCCAACCCATGTTTCAATTACTACGACGTTACGTTTGTGACAGCATGTACATATACATGTATCAAGATTTAAGTGTACCTGTTACCCAAATAATCGCTTTCTGTTGATACAGAAGGTTGTGTATTAAGGAAGCAAAACAATACAATGTACAATTGATCAAGCCGGTATCCTTGATAAGAATATTGTTAAACACAATATGCTTATGACAGCTTGTGTGTGCTTTGGTCATGCTTAAATCTTGAACAATACATCGGCAAAAGTAGTATGAAAGTGAGCTACGTCAGCATCGTTGATTTGTATACAGTTATTAACCCATTTCAGCCTAGTGGACTCTCCCATCCTTCTAAATGGGATCAATTCATTTCCAAAATTAGGGATGTCTAGTATATTTATTTCTATATTTAGAATATTACTTACATATTCCTTTAAGCAAACAGCGCAGACCCTGATGAGACGCCGCATCATGTGGCGTCTCATCTGGGTCTACGCTGTTTGCCAAGGCATTTTTTCTAGACGCTAGGCATTATGTTTATATGTGTCTTAAGCATGTCATCTAAACAAAATACATATATTCAGACTAGAAACGAAACTTAAACTTATTATGATGCCATGTCGGACACAGGGCTTCCCCAAACGCATATTAATATACAATGTACAAACACGATTAATTCACTATTGCGTCAACCGGAAAGAACCCGTTTCATAAATCATCAGTTTGCAAAATAATGTCTATAACTGCTTGTCCGACAATTGTTTTGAAGCATCTTTAGTTTTCATGAGCCAAAAAGTTGATACTTTTAAATTAGTTTCTTTTTTATAATAATGTTCCATAGGAACAAAATAGCTGTATGCGAGTGGTTCACACACTACATACTAGAACTCTAGTCTGAGAAAAAATACATTTTCAACCAAAAAGGTGCTGTATGTGTTTGGGTGCTTTTAAAGACTGTTTTTTTGCGTACATAAGGAGGTTAACTTAACATGGATCGCCGGGCTTCCTATCAGGCTCCTTAATGTAATTGGGTCACATATCTGTATCGCTATATACTGTGCACTTAATGGTATATAAAGCGGTTATCTGCAAAATATGAAAAACAAATTATACGGGTTTAACCACCACATCAAGTGAGTAGAAATATGAGTAAAATACATGTATATATGTATAATATTACTTAATTGAGATTTGATATATAATTGTTGCCAACGTTTGTACTCAATAAATATTAGACCATAAGCATTCAGTATAATTCGTATTTTACTTTAATTAAATTTAATAAATAATGCTGTTTGTCTCTATTTGCATCTTCATATTACACGATATAGTTAATGCCTAAACGAGTAAGAACCTCAACGTACCACTTGATTTTATCTTCATTTGGATAAATAATTTGCTGACATTGACATCAGCAATGAAGGAGATTGTCGACCTTGTAAATTGTTTTTTTTTTATACTACAAACTGATATTAATTATTTGTAAAGGCATTTAGTCCCGTAATTGGCGTATTTTCTTATAATTGCGTTTAATATTTTGTATCAGCATTTTTAAAATAAAAAGTGTGTAGACGGGGGTTTTGATCTTTCCAAAAGGGACCTTTTAAACAGATTGGGGATTTGATAATTTTTCAGCTTTATGTCACAGACTAAACAATAAAAGAACGGTGTACAAAATATAGCATTATAAACCACTGACATAGACATATACTTAAAACGAAACATATTAATCAATGAGTTATCATCGTTTCAAATAGCTAACAATAAACAACGTTATGTTTGAATCTTCGAATCGGGATATTAAATAATTAAAAAACGAATATGTTAACAAGTCCCTGTTATATTAAGTGAAAAGTTGCGGCATTTTTATATAGACTCAAATAAACAAATATTAAAATTGAATTTACAAATTTATCACACACCATTGACAACAAATCCTTAATAATAGATTGTATATACTTTTATAATCATGACGAATGAGAAATCTGTTAAAGGGATCTTTTCACGGTTTGGTAAATTGACAAAATTGAAAAAAGTTGTTTCAGATTCGCAAATTTTCGTTTTAGTTACGATATTTGTGAGGAAACAGTATTACTGAACATTTACCATAGTCCAAAATATATATATCTTTTGACGAATCGAAAGCCTAAAAATTATAAAGCGTTGCAACGCGAAACGATTAAATAATTTGGAGAGTTCTGTTGTTGTCGTTTAAATTTACGAAACTACGAAGATTGCTTATATAAGGTATAAAATACTCGTTCTGTGTATAACCGGCGAAATAGCCGAGAGGGTTAAAGCGTTGTTACTTCAGACTAACTCCAGAACTCCGGGGATCACTGGTTCGAGCCCTGGTACCGGCTACTTTTTTCCATTTTTTAATTTTATTCTGATTTTGTACTGGAGCTTTTAAGATCCAATGTTTACATTTATCAATATAAAGCATTTAATGACAAACTTCAAAATATGCCAACATCTGTGAAAAGGCCCCTTTAAGAATCATATTTTTTTCTTTAATTTGTTTAAAATAATTTATAGATATCTTTACAGCTTAATACATTGTTAACAAAATTTCGTTGTTAATCGGATATTTACATAATGAAATCGATACGAGCTTTTAAATGTTTGACAAGCAATTCATATACTGCGTTTTCGTTCAAATCTCGTTTTTTTTCCATCAATCCCGATCCGAACAAAGCATAATTAACTTCAAATACGATATCTGAATTATTGGCAAACACGTTTGTAAAGAAAACTATAGTGCCATTTAAATCATTATCTATTTACACCACGCTTAGCCAATGGAGCAAGACAAACCAGCTAAACCAGAACGTGGGGTGAGCAAACGCGTGGAGCAAGTCCTCGTGTTTTGTATGCTGGTGGTGCTAGTAGCAACTATCGGGGTGGTAGTCTGGCAGACCAGCAAACTAAACATCGGCGGGGATAACAATAGCAAACAACCATCGGAACACAAGATACACTGGCCATTAACGGCTGGGAATCTTGAGATAGATAATGACTATACCCTGAGATTACTTAATTCCCAATCCAAAGCTTTAAAATTTTCGGCAGCTTTGGCTGATCTGGCAGCTTCGAATGTTCGGCCCACGCCTTGCAATGGTACAGAATGGAACTATAATATATGCGTAGAATGGAGTGGAAAAGAACGTTTGACTGTGAATACGTCGGCTTACTTTGTCCCGAGAGATGGGTCTGCACTAACGTGCTACGAGGTCACCGCTAAGGCTCTGGGATGCAGTAACCAAGTTATTCAACATTGCTTCAACACTTCTATCGCCCACTGGTATGGGGGCTATGCCGACAAGTTTCAATACTGGCCCTTCGAAAATAACACCAGACGCTTGTCGGTGTATGTCGTTAATGATTCGTACGTCGGTGATATAGGCGGTGTCATTGAGCGCTACTTTGTGGCTTCCACTGGTGCCGGGGTTCTCTTGGACCACGATGTACCTCTGTACTACAGTCTCAACCATCCTAAACAAGGTCTAATGTGCTTTGTTGCTAAGTTCGACAAATATCCATATTTCAATATTGATTCGGAATTACCGGTATTAAAATACAAGATATGCGAAAGTGACAATTTAAAAGACGTGCATATGAAGATGGCCAACGCTTTAATTGACAAACCACAGGGAATACCAGATAAAAGCTTGTTTAAGTATCCGATCTGGTCAACATGGGCGCAATACAAGAAAAACATCAATCAGTCAACTGTAATGGAGTTTGCAAATGCAATTCTTCAACATATCTTCTCTCATGCTCAGATTGAAATAGACGATGACTGGACCCCAAGGTACTGAGATATTAACTTCAATAAAGATAAATAAATTCACAGACCCATCTACAATGGTGAGAGATTTGCAAGATCTCGGATTTCGGTTAACCGTTTGGGTACACCCGTTCTTTAACGCAGATGCCAACTCATTTTACGAATCGGCAATAAACTCCATGCTGGTGCGACATTACGATAGTCCGGCGCCTGCAATTACCCCTTGGTGGGACGGATTAATGACCGGACTATTGGACGTGTCCAACCAATCAGCCGCCCAGTGGTACCTTGGTAAGCTTCGCAACCTGATGAACAAGTACAACATAAGCTCCTTCAAGTTTGACGCCAGTGAGACCTCGTGGATGCCGCACATTTACAGCATGGCCAACATGACAAAGAACCATGCAGACGCATACCCCACCAAATGGGTCCAGCTTGCAGCGGAGCCAACCCGACCTTTCACCAAGAGGTTCGAGTCGGTTACAGAACTCAGCGTTACCCTATCTGCGTTCGACTTATGGACAAAGATTCAAACTGGAGTCACAACAACGCGCTGAAGTTCGTTATACCGTGTGTTCCCACTTACGGGTTGCTGGGATACCCGTTTGTGTTGCCGGACATGATTGGCGGGAACGCCTACAACGACCATCCCGATCCGGAACTATTTGTTCGGTGGACACAACTGAACACATTTTTACCGGGTATGCAGTATTCGATAGTCCCTTGGATATACAACGAAACTATCATAGATATTGTTCGTAAATTCGCGGAATTGAGAGAGAAAATCAGCCCAACGCTTATCGCAAAGGCTGAAGACGCAGTCCGTACTGGTGATCCGATTATTTTACCACTATGGTGGATAGATTCAATTTTTTTTTAACAATTCTTTTGTCCCATGACCTAGGGATGCTCCACATGAAATTTAGTTGAAATTGGCTCAATGGTTTAGTAGAAGAAGATGTTTACAAATTGTTTACAGACAGACAGACAGACAGACGGACGGACGGACGGACGCCGGACGGTGAGTGATCACAATAGCTCACCCCGAGCTATCGCTCAGGTGAGCTAAAACAATGTACAATAACTCTTATTAAAAAAGTGTAGGGTTATGGTTCTTGTGAATGGCATTTCTCATTGATATCTATACACCTATGAAGTTTCATGTTGATATATAATTTCTGAGATATAGCCCTAACGAGTTTTGTGACAGACATTTGGATGGAAGTACAGACAGACAGGTGGAAATTACCAATTTTTATATCCCTCCGCCTTTGGTGGGGGATAACAAGGGTTAACTAACTTATTTAAGTTTAACTGAAAGGTTTACCAAAATTTGCCAAAACAAATTAGGTGTTTAGTATTGAAACCTGTTTCCGATTTAGAATGCATTTAAAAAGCTAAACAATTATATCCTGCAATTTATCAGACATTATTTGTAAATTATAATATTGATAGACATCTACTGCATAATATATGTTCTGAATTTTTGATGCACTCTCTAAATTAAAATACCTTTAGAGGAACTGGTTTTGAAGAAAACAAAAACAGCAAATTTGTTCAACTATTTTATTTGTTAACCAAGCTTTATAATTAATCACAGCAGACTACTGGAATTCATCGCATAATGTACTTTACCTGACATGAACAGTCTTATATATACTTTATATTACATTATCATATATGTACAATAAATTTATGAGGGTTGTTTATTAACATATTGCATAATTTATATGGGCATAAATTACAACAGACTATTTACATGCAACAAGAAACCGTCGGAGACGGGTGATGCTCCCCAAAGTTTTTTTTTGTCACAATATTGCACTATATATTCAGATAAAAGGAAACGTCTTGAGGGCACAGTAGTTGGGGGGGGGGGGACACATCTACTCTTGGAAGTTAAGCTTCCCATAAAGTTTCAGTGAATTTCTGTCATTAGTTGCTGAGAAATAGCCCGGACAAAAATTGTGCACGGACGGACACACGGACGGACAGACGAAGCGGCGACTATATGCTCCCCCCAAAATAAATTTTGAGGGAGCATAATAAAACAGTATCAACATGAAACTTGCATAAATTAAGACAACTCCTACATCGAGACAGGCAACAAGTTCGGTAAGCCAACGTGTTTAACCAAATTCCTCACAGTGATCACCTCCCCTATCATGTAACTGTAGCAAGGGCCCCAACCAGTATAATCTTTACAGACAGAACATAATTTCGAACTAGCAAATTTTTCAAAACATATTTAATTAAATAAAAATGCAATATAATGCTCAACAATATTTGAATTGTTATAAATCATCCCTAAAATCAATACTATTTTTGTATGTAAATGAATTTCAGTGCAATTTAATTTTCTGTATCATGTACAAGATTCTAATATTAATAGATCACAAGCATTCAATACATAAATAAGCAATCCAAAGAAATATATTATAGAAATAACATTTTCATCAATCATCATCCCACCAGCTTTGTAATGAGAAAAAAAATGTGATCAATTTCTGTGTGGTTAATGCTGTAGAAAAAGTGAATTGTTTCCTTTGATTGGAATGACAATTTAATGTAAGAAAACATGTGCATTCAATTTCTTATTGAAATCTTTAGATGACACACATTACATCTAAAACTAAAGTGATGGCAATTAGGAAAGTAACCATATTGAAGGCTATTATACATCATGCGTCGTAGTTACTGTCAGAACAGCATGTACAAGTATGAACATGGAGATTGCATCAGTGTACTATAGAAACGTGGAAATTTAAAGCCACATGTATCTATAGTATGTTGGTTGATAAGTGTTAATATGTTTTTCATAATGCATTCATATAGTACATTATTGAAAGTTCATTGTTTTGTCTTGCACACTTGAGCATTGTTCAAATGTTTTTATGGTGAAAACCAGGAAGTAAAATAAATCAGATTGCTTGATGAGCAAAAACATGTGTGACGGCTTTATCATGGCTAATCATTACATGAGGTAATAAACACTGAAGAAAACCTTAGTTGATAATAAATTATTCTATGGAGCCCAATTTTACATAGGGCAACTCCATTAATGACTATTTGAGATTCACTTCAGATTCATAACAATAGAAAAACCAACAGTACATCTTGGATGCTATGAAACAGATCTGCTGGTATAAGCCCATACCAACATAACACACTTCTAAATGCAAGATGTTTTTTCATTATCCCGACGCTTTTTGAAAAGCATGGGGATATTGTGGATATCTCTGCCGTCCCTCTGTCCGTCCTGGCGACTATCTCCTCCTACACTATAAGCACTATACCCTTGAAACTTACAAACATGGTAGCTATGAGCATATCTGCGACCCTGCACTATTTGGAATTTTGAACTGACCCCTGGGTCAAAAGTTATGGGGGTTGGGGTGGTGCCGGGTCAGAGATTTTCACACATTTATTTATTTTATGTACATTAACATTGGCCATAACTTTTGCAATATTGAAGATAGCAACTTGATATTTGACAAGCATGTGTATCTCATGAAGCTGCACATTTTGAGTGGTGAAAGGCCAAGGTCATCCTTCAAAGTCAAAGGTAAAAAACAAACAAACAAGGGAAGTAATAAGCTTTAAAGGGTTGTAATTAATGAACCTGCCAAATGATAATTTTTTTAATAAATCAAAGCGGTGCAGTAGGGGGCATTGTGTTTCTGACAAACACATCTCTTGTTTAATGTTATTTTACATTAACTGCTTCATTTCTACACCGATTTACTTCCAATTGATACTGAACATTTCTTATGACAATACAGTCAATCTCAACTATGCATGGCCCCATTACAAACCCTGAGGTGCCCCTGGGTCAAATATGTGATGTGGGGATACGCGTCGGCCTCTGCCGCGCCATTTCTAGTTTAAGGAAAACAATTATTTATATTTGAATAATTTTGCCAAAATAGTACACTTTCAAGGAATTTAAGCAAATTATAGATACATGAATCATTAATGGTCATTTATATCCCCAACATACAATTTCAATACAGACATGGAGCATAGACAAATAGACAAAGCTTTTAAAATCTTTGACCTAAATACATGACTTTGACATTGACCATAAAGGTAACTATGTTGATCTTGTATTACAAACTGTTAATGAAACCAAGTTATTGAACTCCTTCAATAAAGGGTTAATTTATAGAGATATAAGTCCTATCAGAAAATGTCAAAGCTGAATTTAAACTTTGACCTCAAAAGATGATCCAGGTCATATAGATAGACATCTGGTTCTCGTCCTTGATATCTGTCTAATTATGCATGGGGAAGTAAAGATGCACATGATCCGCAGAACAATTAAGATCTGTACTTTTACTTTTAAGTATAACCTTGACCTTGAATAAAGCATCTGCTTCTTAAATGTGATACCCTGACACATGAACTATCAGGTTCTATGTTCTATTTGTTATAGGGTATGCAAATATTCTTCCATGAATGAGGAAATTATGGAGAGCAAGTTTTTTTGAAGGACAACAAAGTGATGGACAATAGATAATTCGATTACTACATATCCCCAATCTCACCTACATGTATTGTTGGCAGTGGGAATAATGAAATACTTAACTTAACAATACAAATATTTTACTAGGTAGGAACTAGCATTTTGACTTCTGAGCAATTGTTTATGAATTTATTTACTATTAAACATTGAGCAAACATCATGCTTATTCCATTAAGCCCGTCTTTGGGAAAACCGGGTTAATCAAGGTGCGTAAATAATCATTCCATATTAGCCATTTTATTTAATTAAATAAATATTTTTACACTAAAATAACACTATAATCATATTTTATGACCAGATCCATCAAAACCTTTTATGAAAGGTATCCCAGTTCCAACTCGTCGTTGATAGTCCAAATAGTCCTCCCCAAAGAAATTGAGCAGGGCTATTTCCTCCTCGTATATTCTCTCGTTGAAGAACCGCCATGACACTATGGTATAGCCAATAAGGCACACTGGGTTACACAGAATAATCTGAAATGTACAAGAAATTCTTATGTAAAACTTGCTGATCAAAGTGTGAAAAATGTAAAAATGCTAATTGAATATGAAAAACCACAACAGAATCATTAGGACTTGATATCATATTATAATAAAATTATCCTTTAAAAAGCACAGATATTTATCAAATTACTAGTCCATAGGTTACGTACAACATTATTACTATTTATTGGTTCAAAATTACACTTTGTAGTAACAGTGGTGTTTTCAAACATTTAAGGGCAGGGGCCCTTTGGCTTGGGAAAAATGAGTGCGGTTATAACTAAAATTGGTAAATAAATATAATTTTTTTTTTGCTTACTTGAAAATAAAAGTGTTTTCAATATTATATTTACTAATGTCAAGTAATAGATCTGGTAGATGAACTAAAGGTTGAAATCTATTTAAACGTTTTTTTTAAACTTTCTTTTAGGAATTTCAACCTTTGTTTATGAAAATATATACTTTTTCAGATAGTGATTTGATTAAAAAACAACACTTTGTTCTGATGCATAGATATTTAAAATGATGCCTTGGAGCTGATAACTCCGTTAATTGATCACAAGATAACTTAGTACAAAAACTATAAAAGCAGGCTGATTTTATATATGGAAAGTAAGGTTTACATGTTATTAACTGTTTTCTCTGTACTTGTATAATATTTCTATAAGGCTCTTAGGGATTTATTCCTTTGCATCACAACTTCCTTATAACTGTGTTTGTTTTTTTTGTCAAAAGGAAACTTAGCACTCAGACATTTTTTCTCTGGCACATATTAATATAGCATGACTGTGTTATATACAAATCTTTGATGTCACATGTATTTTTAAAAAGCCTGGGGATATTGTGGTTATCTCCGCCGTCTGTCCATCTGTACGCCCTGGCCACTATCTCCTCCTACACTATTAGCACTAGAACCTTGAAACTTACACACATGGTAGCTATGAGCATATGTGCGACCCTGCACTATTTGGAATTTTGATCTGACCGCTGGGTCAAAAGTTATGGGGGTTGGGGTGGGGCCGGGTCAGAGATTTTCACTCATTTTTTTAGGTTATTTTACATGAACTTCTTCATTTCTACACCGATTTACTTGAAATTGATACTGAACCTCTCTTATGACAATACGGTCAATCTCAACTATGCATGGCCCCATTACCAACCCTGGGGCTCCCCACCCACGAAGACCACACCCACCCAAAATTGCCTTTTACTGTAATTTCTTCATTTCTACACCGATTCACTTCAAATTGATACTGAACCCCTCTTATGACAATACAGTCAATCTAAACTATGCATGGCCCCATTACCAACCCTGGGGCGCCCTGCCCACATAGACCACACCCACCAAAAATTGCATTTAACTATAATTTCTTCATTTCTACACTGATTCACTTCAAATTGATACTGAACTTCTCTTATGACAATACGGTCAATCTAAACTATGCATGACCCCATTACCAACCCTGGGGCACCCCGCCCACATAAGCAACACTCACCCAAAATTGCCTTTTACTATAATTTCTTCATTTCTACACCGATTCACTTCTAATTGACAATACGGTCAATCTCAACTATGCACGGCCCCATTACCAATCCTGGGGCGCCCCTGGGTCAACCATGCGGCGTGGGGATAAGCGTCTGCCTCTGCCGCGCCATTTCTAGTTTAAAACTAATTTCTGTATTAAACAAGAAACGGTCAGAGACGGGTGATGCTCCCCAAAGTGTTTTTGTGTCACAATATTGCACTATATATTCAGATAAAAGGAAACGTCTTGAGGGCACAGTAGTTTGGGGGACAAGAAATTTTTTATAGAAAATTTCAAAGGGCCATAACTCTGTGAAAAATCATCCGACCAGAGTCCGCTGATAATATGCACATCTCCTCTTGGTAGTGAAGCTTCCCAAAAAGTTTCATTGAATTCCGGTCATTAGTTGCTTAGAAATAGCCCGGACAAGTATTGCACTATATGTACAGTAAATGGAAAAATTTCAAAGGGCCATAACTCTGTGAAAAATCATCCGACCAGAGCCCGCTGATTATATGCACATCTCCTCTTGGTAGTGAAGCTTCCCATAAAGTTTCATTGAATTCCGGTCATTAGTTGCTGAGAAATAGCCCGGACAAGAATTGCACTATATGAACAGTTAATGGAAAATTTCAAAGGGCCAAAACTCTGTGAAAAATCATCCGACCAGAGTCTGCTAATAATATGCACATCTCCTCTTGGTAGTTAAGCTTCCCATAAAATTTCATTGAATTCCGGTCATTAGTTAATGAGAAATAGCCCGGACAAAAATTGTGCACGGATGGACGAAAGGACGGACAGACGAAGCGGCGACTATATGCTCCCCCCAAAATAAATTTTTGGGGAGCATAATAAAACTAGTTGCGCTATGAAGATTGTGTAAGTTTATTGAAGCTTTATTTATAATTTAAAAATTGAAATTTTAATTTATTTAATTTTTATTATCCAACGTAGCAGAGAGTTCATGCAATTCTACTTCAGGTGTTTCTGTAAAAAATATGCGAAGCAGGATTTAGCAACTTTAAAGATAAATAAAGGATAACTTTTGTGCATCTTCTCTCACACATGTACTTAACATGTGCACAATCTTTGAAAAATATCACAAATTGCGCAGTGAAGAATAGACATCCTAACACAAATCCTTTTAACAGAAAACAAGAGATGTGTTTGTCAGAAACACAATGCCTCCTAATGCGCCGCTTTGAATTACACATTTTTTTATATTATATCCCTTTAAACAAGAGCACCGCATAACGGGTGCCAACGCTCGGCTGCGGGTGCAGTTTTGAATAAATGAAAGCAAGGTCACAGTGACCTTGACCTTTGACCTAGTGACCCAAAAATGGGTGTGACTTGTAGAACTCCTCAAGATGCAACTACATATGAAGTTTCAAAGTTGTAGGTGGAAGCACTTTGATTTTAGAGCCAATGTTCCAAAGGTTAACAAAATGTTAAGGTTTTAGCATGACCCCAACAGCGGATGGTGGAAGACACAATGAGCTGGCTATGACCATACCTCGGGTTTCTCCGAAAACAGCCGAGCTTAAAATATTACTTCCCTTGTGAAAATGATCTGTACTTGCCACATTATATAAAGCAGGGCAATAGAAAACTTTTGGGGTATATTGGGTTTTTCACCCACTGTTTTGACAACAATAGGGTTTTTGTAAATTCAATAGAGTTTTAGCAAAAATTTTCACCCCCTACTTTTGAGCTTAATTGGGTTTTTCACCCCCGGTTTTTTAACTCAATTGGGTAATTTAGGGAATGACATATATAATATAATAAAAATCTACTAAGGTTACTATATTATTTATACAAATAGAATTCAAAAAGGTACCTGTACATAACAACAAACAATTACTAAATTTCTGATCAAAGTTCATTCATTTTTGCGTTGGATAAGACCAAGTTCGTGAAAACCACTGCATAATTGATGAAGTTATGGCTGTTCAAAGCGATGCACCCCCTTTGCGGGTCATTTTGAGTTGAAGTTGAAAATGAAAGTAGAAATCGGACGGGTCTACGAATAATTACAATAATACCCCAAAGATTGATAACCGCTGGAAAGACTGCCTTCTTTTCTTCATATGACAGCATATAAACTATCTGGTACATTTTTGTAACATAAAATAACCTGTCTAAAAAATACGCCCGGTGTTCGTAAAAATTGTGTTTCGTGACACAATGTTTTTTATGGGAATAACATTATTAAATTGGCATTTGCGTTTCTGTTCGCTTAATTTTGAATTTAATAACGTTTTTGGTTATTTTAATTGAGAAATAACGTAAATAAGCTTGTTATCTAAAGCCCTGATTAAGTAGAAATTATCTCCCTTTAAAGCTTGTTACTTCCCTTGGCTTTTGTTTTTTGACCTTGGACCTTGAAGGATGACCTTGATCTTTCACCACACAATATGTGCAGCTACATGAGATACACATGCATGCCAAATATCAAGTTGCTATCATCAATATTGCAAAAGATATATGGCCAATGTTAAAGTTTTCGGACGGACGCACAGACTGACAGACAGTTCAACTGCTATATGCAACCTGACCAGGGGCATAAAAATTGTCAAAATTAAGTTTTTTATTTTTTATTTCTCAGCCTAAGGCAAGCAAATACATTAACAAGAATATCAGTAAAACTGATGGATGCTCCACGATGATGCACTTTGTCAATCTATGTGCTAATAACCACCTAAAAAAATCAATTATTAGCCTCGGTGAACTTGACCTCAAAAAAAAGGTAGAGGTCCATGCAAGGTACCTACATGCCAAATATGTAAGAGATCGGTAAAATATTGAAGGTGCTATGAAAAACTGTAACAAAATTGTGATGGTAAAATCTATTATTAGCCTTGGTGACCTTGACCTTAACCCCAGTGACCTCAAACCTCATCAAAAGGTAGAGGTCCATGAAAGGTACCTACATGCCAAATATATAAGAGATCGAAAAAATATTGAGGGTGCTATGAGAAACTGTAAGAAAACTGTGATGGAAAAATCTATTATTAGCATTGGTGACCTTGACCTTGACCCCAGTGACCTCAAACCTAAGCAAAAGGTAGAGGTCCATGAAAGGTACCTACATGCCAAATATATAAGAGATCAGAAAATATTGAGGGTGCTATGAGAAACTGTAAGAAAATTGTGACGATAAAATCTATTATTAGCCTTGTTGACCTTGACCTTGACCCCAGTGACCTCAAACCTTATCAAAAGGTAGAGGTTCATGCAAGGTACCTACATGCCAAATATGTAAGAGATCGAACAAATATTGAAGGTGCTATGAGAAACTGTAACAAAATTGTGACGGTAAAATCTATTATTAGCCTTGACCTAACCCCAGTGACATCAAACCTCATCAAAAGGTAGAGGTCCATGAAAGGTACCAACATGCCAAATATATAAGAGATCGGAAAAATATTGAGGGTGCTATGAGAAACTGTAACAAAATTGTGACGGGAAAATCTATTATGAGCCTTGGTGACCTTGACCCCAGTGACCTCAAACCTCAGCAAAAGGTTGAGGTCCATGAAAGGTACCTACATGCCAAATATATAAGAGATCGGGAAAATATTGAGGGTGCTATGAGAAACTGTAAGAAAATTGTGACGGAAAAATCTATTATTAGCCTTGGTGACCATGACCTTGACCCCAGTGACCTCAAACCTCATCAAAAGGTAGAGGTCCATGCAAGGTACCTACATGCCAAATATGTAAGAGATCAAACAAATATTAAAGGAGCTATGAGAAACTGTAACAAAAGCGTGACGATAGGACGGAAGTACGGAACCCCAAACTGGCAACTATATGCTCCCTGAATATTTTCGGGGAGCATAAAAACAGTCTATTTGTGCTAATGTTAACATCTACATAAGGAACATTCTCCACTCACACTTAATTTTAAGTAGGAAAATGATAACATTTGGAAAAGATGGCAAACTCAGCACTGAGAAAACGATCTTGTTCCAATGTCTACTAGAGTTCTCTCAGGTGTTCTTCTGGAGTAGTGGATTTAGTGTCCTTAAGAATGGAAGATCCGAGCTATTGAAGCAACTCTCAAAAACAAAATTTTGGTTCTACCCAGTAAACAGACTCAAGAAGATCTCTTTAGCCTTAGATTTTATATTCTAATTTCCAATCAAGGTAAAGAGCATTCTCATGATACTTTGTGGAAAAGAAATAATGGTCTACAGAAGGACCTACAAGTGCACAGCAATATACCCGCATTTCTATGAAGGATGAAAAGGGTTGGGAGAGGCATAATAAACAAGAGATTGCCAAGCAATATGGTCCCCTACCGGTGAAACTCCACCATTGTCAGTAATTTTTATTTTTTTACATGTGTTGCCATAGCAACCACAATTTTTGACGTAGGAACAAAATGAATTGACGTGCATAATCTCCATATTGCCATCTGTCCATGTTTCAAGTTTCATGAAAAAATATGAAGAACTTTTTAGGTTATTGCAGGATCCAGAAAAGTGTAATGGACTGACAGACTGACAGACAGACTGACACACGGAGCGCAAACCATAAGTCCCCTCCGGTTTTACCGGTAGGGGACAATAAGTTAGTAAAATCCAGCCTTTTCTCACCTGAGTTCCAATACTCCATAAAAACCAGCCAACATAGGACGGATGCCTGCATAGTGAGTATATGCCATGGGTGACCAGTTGATGATCGCGCTGTTTCCTGTACTGCACGTAATGGTTGAAGTTCGTAGAGGCGGTGATCATACTCAGCTTTCGCACCACCTCACCCGATATCACAAACGAAAGTCCCAATAGGCTGATGTATCGAAACTGTTTGAGACCTGCAAACAATTAAGTTTTAACCTATTTATTTTGGCTCTCAATTCTGCTTTCTGGGAAGAACCAATTCAAGTACTTAAGATGGTTTTGCCGCGATCTAAAGAACTGTCAGTAGGGATCAAACCCATGACCTCGCGGTCACAAGGCGGATATGGTATTCACTACACCACATTGACCTGCAAATTATTTGGATATTTCAGTCACAGGCTGATGTTTTGAAATAGTTTGTGACCTGCAGAATGATCGAAAGATTTTGATCAAAGGCAGATGTATTGGAAAAAAACTAGGTTCAATGGGGATAACTGGTAAATCTCAGATTTATGTTTCGAAACAGTTTGATAGATTCAAATGAAATGGTTTGAGGCTAATGTATAGAAACTTTTTTGAAACCCCCAAATGAATGAGATTTGGGTTGTTGTTTGTTGAATTGTTTGCTATGTTTAACATTATGGTAGTCAAAGATCACATATTACAGTAATAACTGATTCCTGACTTACATACTTCAGATCTTTCCCCCAGGATCATGTTAAGGCACAGGCTCAAAGACCCTACATTGGCAATGCGATTCCGTTTTTTTTGTGCCCTATACTAATTTCTACATTATTTAAGACCGAAAACAAGCACATAATGGTAATGTTTGGAAATTAAAGTATATCTGGTTCCCCAGATTTGGAAATTAAAGCATTTTGGTAACATGTACGAGAATTCGGGGCTACACTTTGCGCACAAGCATTAAATCCCTTTTTCACAGCTGAGCACAGCTCAAAGTTTAAGTTTTAGATCAATTTCTATTCATTTTCCATTAAATGATTATGTTTGCCAAAATATTCTAAATTTCAACTGAGAATAAATTTTTGTGTTGCCCAGCCAAGATCGGCAGGAGGGGAGGAGGACCATAAAGGAGCAGATAACAGCGTCCCGCTATTCTAAACTTATTATTCAGGGTTTAGGATCAAGGACTTTATTGCTATCTTCAATATTGCAAAAGTTATGGCCAATGTTACAGTTTTCGGACGGATGAATGGACAGACTGATGGACGGACGGTTCAACTGCTATATGCCACCCTAACCGGGGCATAAAAAAAACGACATCTATTTCCCAATTTAAGTCATTTGAATGTTTTTTCACAATCCAAAGTGTCGGGGTAAAATTCCCTAAATGGTGAATAAAAACACTAAGTTTCACACAAGGTGCATATCAACTTACCAGGTGCTAAAAACCATTCCACAGTGAACTCCACCCAGCTGGCTACTGCAGCCACCGCATACTCTTTGCTATGATCAAGCAGGTACGACTCCAGAGCAAGAGACCGAGGGTTGGTCACTGCCATCGTGAAATACTCTGACCAGTGGAAGATGCTCAGAGCTGTGAAGTACCATCCAAAGTGACTAATGGACGGACAGTGACAGCTTATCACAAGGCCAAGGCCGCAGCCACTTCCCAGGAACCAGGCTCTATAAATACTCTGAAATATGGGCAAAACAGTAAAGCAATTTCATGTAATTAATTAATAATATCCCTGCAGAATAAATTTCGTTCATTGATAGGTACAGATGAATGAACGGGGATAGAATTGTAAAATAACAAAGTGTAGGGTAATAATTTGTTTGCATTGCAAGTTCTATCATTGATGTGAATACACCAATGAAGTTTCATGTTGAAAAGTTGTTCATTATCTGATGTATAGTCTGAAAAATTATATCATACCAAAACTAAAACAGCCAGTAACCCTTATTTAAGAAAGTGTAGGGTTTAATGGTTATGGTTCTTGTGCATGGCACTGTAGATGTTCTGAAATTTCAACAGTATAGTAATCCCATTTATGGCATTATCACTCAGAAATGCACTCTGGAGCGTTTGAAGTCTCTTAGAAAATCAAACTAAATTTAAGACCTTTCTTACCAGATTCAAGTTTTTAAGCTTTCATTTCAAACCCAAAGATACTGATGAGCAACAAATAGCATAATACCCAATCAGACTGTGATTAACGCGCAGGCTATTCTGGAATTATACTGGGTGCATATCGCATCTTGCCTTTGCTTCTGAGTGGGAAAGGGAAATTGTCAAGGGAAAGCTTGGCCTGACACACTTGTCTAAGATGTATTCCAGTCCAAATCATTTCTAATCATAAATCTTTCCTATAGTTTCATCCAGTACCATAATTTAATTATATAAATTGTGCCCGTCCATATTAAAACAAGAGCTGTCTCCATAGGATGACATATGCCCCCAATAAAAGCGTTGATAGAATTTATTGAAATGCACTAAGTGACCCTGTGACCTAGTTTTTGACCCGGCATGACCCATATTCGAACTTGACCTAGATATTGTCTAGATACAACTTCTGACCAAGTTTGGTAAAGATCGGATGAAAACTATTTGAATTAGAGAGCAGACACGAAAAGTGTGGCAGACTGACAGACTGACGGACAGAGCGAAAACCACAGTCAACACAATTAACTGTTTAAAGAGTTTTATTATAAAAAATGACAGTATAATTCGAAATTGCGAAATGGACTTTTTAGACAGCATAGAAGCCCTGCATCAAGAAACCGACTTAAATGTATTGACATAATTATTAATGATTATTACACATGTACAAAAAATGGAAAATGAAGATAAACAACACAACACTAAACAATAAAAACTAAACAATAACAAATCACAACCTTCTCACAAAGTATTCTAAAGAAAAAATATTTCAACCCGGAAATAGTAAAAAAACAATACAATTTCTCAATAGAAAATTCCAGAAGTATATATGGTAATGCAAATTGCTATTAAAACAAATGTTTTCAGAAACTGACAGTTAAGTATGACAGTGACTGAAGTGTGTCAATCAATATTTACACACAAAAAATATTATTAATTTTAATACTGGTTTAAAACGATGAAGTACCTTAAAACAACATAATACATGTCAGATATCAAATGCATGATGCAACTGACTCGCTTATAAAAGCACAAAGCAAACATTAGAATTTAGAAACTTTCAATGACAAATATTTAAAGTAATTATATGACAACTCAGAATTTAAATACAAATGTCTACAAACTGGCAACAAACATACATAAATCAATGAACAGGCACTGTTAAATGTAAATATGAACAAAAACGACCTGTTAATGCCCCAATTAAAACGATCTGAATTAAGATGCAGAACACATTTATGTTAATCGAAAAACAATATTGACATAGAATTACTCACATTGGAGAGAGTTTTCAGGTGTGAATGCGCAATAACATATCATGAATTTAAAAATACGATGTCATGTTTTCTGCTCATATTCCATTCGAGCTAGCTTTTTCTTGTAAGGTTTTAATTTTCAACTTTTCCTTTTGAATTTCAATTATTTTATCCACATTCCGACCAGCAGCATGGGATTTATACCAGTCTTTAATACATCAGGTTAAACACTTTTTGGATAGTCTTGTTTTAAACAGTTGTTTATGTCTAAAAGAAGAATAATTTATTGATTTAAAAAATAGTACAATTTTTGTGTTCTTCTATAAAAGGAAACAAACAGACACATCAGGGTTGGTGGAAAGCCTTTCTCAAATGTGTTTGATAGAAGGAAATATCTGATATGTAAATTATGTTTCCTTTCATTAAATTATATGTCTCACATGCATTGACATTATTTTCATTTTATATAGAATGTACATGTAAATTCAATTTAAAGGGGCCTTTTCACAGATTTTGGCATGTTTTAAAGTTTGTCATTAAATGCTTTATATTGATAAATGTAAACATTGGATCTAAATAGCTCCAGTAAAAATCAAGAATAAAATTAAACTAGAGCTGTCAGAGGACTATTCGAGTGCTTGACAATATAACGTCAGCCATAATGGAGAGGGAGGGGGGGGGGGGGGGGGGGGGGGGGGGGGTAATAATGTAGGTGTGTGATTATTTAATAGATGATCTTTCAAAAATAAGAAAACAAAAAAAAAATTGGGGGGAGGGGCGTGGGGGATGGTTTGGGTGGAGTGCATTGTGGTATGTCAGGTAAGTGTTGTTTTGTGAAACTTTAACAGATTTATCAATAATATGCATATTCTAAGCATAAAAGGGGCCATAATTTTATCAAAATGCTTGATACAGTTGTCTGCTCTTCTTTATAGGTTGGGGTCATGTTGGTAAACAAGAATGCAAAATATGAAAGCAATATGTCAAGGGACACATGAAATATTTGGGGTAGTACGCAAACTTTAACATAGATTTATCAATAATATGTATATTCTCAGTATAAACGGGGCAATAATTCTGTCAAATTGCTTGATACAGTTGTCTGCTCTTGTATCTAGGTTGGGGTCATGATGGTAAACAAGTATGCAAACTATGAAAGCAATATGTCAAGGGACACAGGAAATATTTGGGGTAGTACGCAAACTTTAACATAGATTTATCAATAATATGCATATTCTAAGTATAAAAGGGGCCATAATTAGTACAAAAAGCTTGACAGAGTTGTGTGCTCTTGTTTATAGGTTGGGGTCATGTTGGTTAACAAGTATGCAAAATATGAAAGCAATTTGTGTAAGGACATTGAAAATATTTAGGGTAGTACGCGAACTTTAACAATTCCTGCATATTCTAAGTTGAAAAGAGGCCATAATTATTACAAAATGCTTCATAGAGTTGTCTGCTCTTATTTATAGGTTGGGGTCATGTTGGTAAACAAGTATGCAAAATATGAAAGCAATATGTCAAAGGACATTGAAAATATTTGGGGTAGTAAGCAAACTTTGACATTTGCACGCAAACGCCAACGGGAACGCAAACGCCTGGATGAGTAGGATAGCTCCACTACATATATTTCATATATAAAAGTCAAGCTAAAAAAGGAAAAAAAAGTAGCCCGCTGCAGGGCTCGAACCAGTGACCCCCAGGGTCCTTGAGTGAAAACCAATTAGACTGCTCCGCCATCCTGCCAAGTATCTATACGAGACGTATTTAATACGGGAAAAAGCCCGTGAAGGGGGCGTTGACCCTTCATACATATGGTAATTTAGACATAAAATTACATAAGAATACCATTATACCACATAGGGATGCGTCTAAAAAAAAATTGCCACGCGACATATATTTTCGCGATGCTATTTATGACATTGAACAAATCAAAAACACTTTGGACAAATGCTAAATCACATGTAAATACATACCCCAGGAAAAATGATATCAATGACATCATAATTGTGTAGCGAATCGCACTAAATATTATCGAATTGTTTGTTTTTCTTTGCAACCGTTCCAGAATTAAGTCATTTACTCAATTATCTCCCCTGAATACTCATCTTCAGTGGGTATAAGCCGAAGACTGGTTCACTACATATAGTGACAGTCTTTACTAAACACAATTTACGTGACCATAACCCGTCTTAAATATATTGCCGAATCTCAGATTTCTGTCCAATTTATTTGATTTGATCTTTTCGATATTTTATTGTTATTAGTATCCTGACAAATCACAAATGCTTGTTAAAAAATTATTTGTTTTAAACATTATAGTTTGCATCTCTATTCTTCCAGTATTCTCGCGGTTTTTCAATAATGACACCCTACTGTTTATTTGTCAGAATTCGTGAAGCATTTTCCATTCGCTCTCAGAAAGAAGTTTTACGTGTGATCATGAGTAATATTCTGTTAAGTTGTCATTGTTATCCATCAGAAACACATTTATTCACAAAATTTAAAGATATTCCGATCTAACTTTTTAGTCTTTTAGCTTTTATCTGTAACATATTTACACCTTGTCTGCTCGCACTTTACCGATATCCGGAAAGGTTACATATCACTATAATAAGTTTAGGCCTAAAACCACAAAATCCGATACCGTTGGATTTTCGTACCACAATTTTACGTAAAAAATCTTCCAGATTTGAAATCAACAAAAAAACAAGACATTTATAAACTGTCTGCATTATTGATCAAATTTTAAGATATTTGTTGGTTTTTCGTTTTTAGAAGCTGTTCTGCCAAGGCAAGAGCTGGGCATCACACAATCCATTCTATCCAGCAAAACTGACAGTTTTGGTTTACAGAAATCAACAAAGGAGGGATTCCTGAACTATCAAAATTTCCAAGCTATACACACAGTAATTATCTGTGGTGATCTTTATTGGTTCTGTTGGTTTACTTGGATGGAACATGTGTGAACTTTTATAGAACTTTGAAAAGTCTATATCTGTCTATTTATAAACCAAAATCAGCTATGGTATAATAAGATCAGATGTGCAAACAATGTCAAAGGGTTGTCATATTAACAATTTGAAGGCAATTATGCTGAAAAAATATGAAAGTTCCCATGCAAATTTAGTCTGTACATCGACAATTGTCTGCCAATAAATGTCAAACTTACTAGAAATATAAAAATTACCATAAGTATTTAAAAGCACTAAGTACCTGTTGTGATCATTTTTAGTAAGATAGTGTAATTCTAAACAGTAGCAAATAGCTTGTTTAGTAAATGCATAATGCAATTAATATGATTTCCTTTCTATTATGTAATTAATAAATTGGTTGCTTCTTGTTAATCCATGATAAATGTTTTATGGCAAGTACAAAACCAGCATTGTTAATTTTGTAAAAGGTAATAAAATAACACCACTTTGTAATTTCATATACGTAAATATTCTTGTACTGTAGGTTGATGACAGTGTTTTAGTATTACTTATTTTGTAACTATTTATGTGCAAATAAATGATGTGAAGTGTTTTGTATCTCCACACAATACCACATACCTTTTTATATATGTACTGTGTTATTTGAATGTTTAAATAAAAAAATATGGATGATATAACATGATGCATTCTAATATTTGCATTCAAATTGTAACTGTAGAGCTAAGTGTATGCAGTTTAGACTGTGATTTAAGAATTGCTACAAAATGGCTAGTATTTTAGTGGCGACAAAATTTAAACTATTCAACAATAGTTTTCGAAAGAAAATTTATATAGAAACCTGCAAGATACCTGTATTTATTAAATATTTTAATTGCAAAACAAGTATGTTGTTATGCTGTTACACATAATTATACATTGATAATAAATAAGAAGACAATTAGCGGTGTTAACGTTTCCCAACAGTAGAAACCATTCTTCTGATGAAGTCAGTGATATACAGACGAAAGCTCCAGGTATGGCTTTCAAAACGTAGTGTGTGTTATTTGACGGTCTAAAACTTATTGGATAAAAAAAATCCTGTCAAATTTGTCAATTAAAATTGATTTGACACATCACATGATTTTGATTATGTTAAATCAGTGTACTGTATGCTAAATGCAACTGCTTTATAGCAAGCTGTCAAGTTGAATTGAGACATTTGATGAAACAAACTGTTTCCTGGGTAGGACCAGTACTTAGTGTCTATATGACGTACTATGACGTCATAAGTCTACAAGACCTACTAGGTAGAACGAGAAATGTACTTCGACGTACATTTTTCACCCACCATTGAGTGTTAGCCTATCAGAAGACACCTTACATCTGTTGCTTTAAGAGGTATTTGACATTGAACATTATAATTATTATTATTTATACCAAATTATGCGACTATCGACCGCTAACTCATAGATATTGTGCGTATTTATTAAACATTATTATTATTATAATTTATACCAAATTATGCAACTATCGTCCGCTAACTTATATATATTGTGCGTATTTATTGACCTGATTGCGGAATTAATCTCTGACTTATGCAAGTTATGGTTATCACAAAATACGACCAATGGGGAGGTAATTATACATTATTTATCCCGATAATGTTTGGTAACTGTTTGGTTACCGTTGGGAATTTCCTACACAGTAATGCGCTGGACGGTCGTGATACTTCGCCCCGCATGATCAATAAATACTCACAATATGCTGAATAATTTTAATTTTAAAAAGGTAACAATTGAATCTTCTTCAAATTTGTATATAATCTATTTCAATGCATTAAATACTTGAAACTTCTATGGTTTTTTTTTTGCCATTCTGATATTTTTATTCATTTTGTCCTCAATTAAAAAAGAGATTTTAAACATTTGTTCTGAATAAATCTGAAGGAAAAGCGCTCAAGAGACAAGTCTTTTGATTGGCTGTTCAGAAAATGTGTAAGTCGAAGTACAAACATGAATGTCAAAGTACAAATTGTACTTTACATACAATTATGTACTTCGAAGTGTATTTTATATTTGTATGTCAACGTACAATGATTGTACTTCGATGTACATTTCTCTTTTTACCTTGTAGGTCTTCTTGACTTTCAACCCAAATGGTACGCCATAGTATGTCTTTAGGTTTATCTAAAGAATGCGGGATCAATACAGAGACCTCCTAGTGACTAAGCCAGTTACCAGACATCCCATCCACTATACCACAGCCACCGAACCTGCTTTAAATTCCTGTGGCTGGAAAACAAAAAAAATTAAGATTGATTTTTTTGATGCATTACTTAATTATTGCAACAATTATAATATTTTGAACACAATCATGTCAATATATTTATAAAAAATACATGGTTATCAAAAAAACTTAAAAAGCTTTTGCCTGTAAATTAGGTAGCACCTATAATCATATTACTTTATATAAGCAATATAAGTGATATAAGTGATCTAAGTGTTCCTTCCTTAGATCACATGTTTCTTTTATCCTGTTTCTAACTCGACTAATATTCTCACCACATGCACAGTTGTATATGTATATATTTAAGTCTTAAGGGCTAAAGGTGTAGGTTTTGCACCTTTTTTTATCACTGTTGATAGGATTTTCCTGAGTGGATTGAGTAACTCGGGAAACCTATCAATCTATTTCTTTTTAACCCCCCACGCATGGCCATAATGTATCAGTATTGAACATAGCTATTATTATAAAAGAAGAAGAAGAAAAGAAGAAGAAGCAATTTTCGTAGTTTCACAAAATTAAACAACAGCAGATTTCTCCAAATTATTCAATCGTTTCGCGTTGCAATGCTTTATAATTTCAGGTTTTTAAATCGTCAATAGATGCATAAAATGGCTATATTCGACCATGGTAAATGTTCAGTATTACTGTTTCCTCACAAATATCATAACTAAAACGAAAATTTGCGAATCTGAAACAACTTTTTTCAATTTTGTCAATTTACCAAAATGTTAAAAGATCCCTTTAACTCTTCAGTGGCTGAATACAGTCGATTGGTGTATAGCGGATAGCTAAGCACTCCGAGTCTAATTTCAATTAATACATCATGCATTCGGTAATTATACCATTAAATCTCGAAAGACACATGTCTTTCCTATTGAAACATGCCAGCGGTTTTAAATTTCCGAAAAATATTATTTGTTTACAGCGCGAATTTCATGGTACACTGATTCAGCCATTACCGGATCGCTTAGGTCTTTATCGGATTACATGTGTATCGTATTATTTCTTGAAATTTGACACAGCATTTGTAAAAAATAATTGAAATATATGTACATTTCCAGAAAGGAAATTCATTTTTGCGTTTAATAAGACCAAATTCATGGAAATCGCTGCACAATTGATGAAGTAATTGCTGTTCAAAGCGATGCATTCTATATTCGGGTCATTTTGAGTTAAATCTATATATAGATTTGATAGCGGAAAATACGTTTTCAGAGAAATCGATTTTTGGTTATAATTTGATAGTTTTTCATTAAAAATGATGTTTTTACTTATTAATATTATAGCCACACGCTTACCACATGGACAACTTCAATTGAGTTTATATTTATTTTGAGACAATCCCCACATTCCTGAATATGGGTCATCACATGTCTGTTATTCACAAAATCCCGAGTTGCAGCTTTCATGCTTATTTTATATGGTACGCATCAATTTGGTTTCTGAGCATTCTTTCTTTTGTAAAGGACACATAATACTAAAATATTTCATCAATGAACATTATGTTTACCAAATAAAATCTGCAAAATTCAAGAAACCATTCGTCTGCACTTTTCCTGTTGTCACAAAAACGGTGCGTACATAACGTGACCTTGTTTTGCTTTCGAAAATAGAAACAGTTGTAAACATTGACACACATAAACAAAAACATGAATCGACTTAACAATGATAGGCTTTATGTATTCAATTAATAGAAAACTATAAATCTTAATATAAATGAATGTATTTTGCAAAAAAAGTTCAACCTATCCGCTACTCACTAAAATCCGCTATACACCAATCGACTGTATATCCTACCGTAACCCGAATTCGACGACAGCTAAATTCGACGATGTTCTATTTATATTGATTAAATGGATGATTATTGTCTTGGAATCATTTCAAAGTAATACAACCGAGTTTAAAATTATTATTTTGTGCCATTAACCATTTCATTATTTCTTTCGTTATTTGCTAAATATTGCTTCATGTAACCGTTACATCGTCGAACTTGGGCCACACTGGGATAATGGAAAAGACGCTTCTACTGAATTCCCCTCTTCTCCCCGTTTCCCATAAATTAAACAATCACAATCATTGGCATCATTATCATGATATCATGTTCATCAATGCTAACCATATATCGTATTTAATCGTAATGATGCAAACGGGTAAATAACACACAAATAACACAAACTACCTGAACATGTTCAATGTATGCCTGCCTGTCTGTCAACAACATCCGTGTCATTCCCAGCATGCAGAAAGACCACCCGGCAACAATGACAATCCAAAAGTGACTGTTCCATAATTCCTGAAGAATTGTGAGTAAATTGCATAGTAAATACACCCAGAATGACGTCGATCCAAGCAGAAAACCGCATAAACTGACCCTTGCAGGTGACGTCTCCATGGACAGCGCCATCTTGTTTCCTACATAACCGAACTTTCATGTCGCTATTGTCTAAAAACACAACATTACTTGCCGGCTTTTACTAATCAATTGACAGTGTTAGTGTGCCCATTTTGAGTCGTTTAGAGTTTACTTGCGTCTACATGCTTGCTTTTCATTACGGGCTGAAATAATGTAAATTAAGTTTGAAATTAGAGTTAAAACATTATAAAGAATCTGACATATTTGTCAGCCGGAATAGCTCAGTTGGGAGAGCGTTAGACTGAAGGTATATACATGCTGAAATCTAAAGGCCCCCGGTTCAATCCCGGGTTCCGGCACGAACGGAACACTGTTCGGCGGCTGACAGTTTTTGTGAAACCTTTGAAAATGCCCAAAAATCAACATCCTACAAGGGGCAATCCCTTTCATATTTATATTACGCGAAATGCGCTATGCAAACGTTGTATGTAATGTGTGTCTAGTCAATGTGTTCAGCATAGGCACACATGGCCTAAAGGTTTTGTGTCATATTTGTATAAAACATAGCTACACTAATCTTATTGTTTTCTAGATATTTTATTAGAAAGTTATGGCACGTGTGCACAACACTTTTTTTCCTCATCGATGTATATACACCCATTAGGTTCCATGTTGAAATCTTATATATCAAAGGAGATAGAATACAAATTTACATAATGTAAAATCCAAACAAAAGGCAATAGCTCTTATTTACATGTAAGAAGGTGTATGGTTATGGTTCTTGTGCATGGCATTGCTCCTCATTAATGGCTATACACACATGCCGACATGGAGTTTCGTGTTGATATCACATATAGTGTCTGAGATATAGCCCTGAACAGTTTGCGATAAACGGATGAGCTGAAGGACAGCCGGACGGACTGACTGACGAACAGACGGACAACGCCAATTCTAAATTCATCCCCCCCTTTTGGCGGGGGATAAAAAATAAGTCTGGACCGAAATTGACAGTGCTAGTGTGCTCATTTTGCGTCGTTAAGAGTTTACTTGCGTCTACATGCTTGCTTTTCATTACGGGCTGAAATAATGTAAATTAAGTTTGAAATTAGAGTTAAAACATTATAACGAATCTGTCATATTTGTCAGCCGGAATAGCTCAGTTGGGAGAGCGTTAGACTGAAGGTATATGTATATGCTGAAATCTAAAGGCCCCCGGTTCAATCACGGGTTCCGGCACGAACGGAACACTGTTCGGCGGCTGACAGTTTTTGTGAAACCTTTGAAAATGCCCGAAAATCAACATCCTACAAGGGGCAATCCCTTTCATATTTAAATTACGCGAAATGCGCTATGCAAACGTTGTATGTAATGTGTGTCTAGTCAATGTGTTCAGCATAGGCACACATGGCCTAAAGGTTTTGTGTCATATTTGTATAAACATAGCTACACTTATCTTATTGTTTTCTAGATATTTAATTAGAAAGTTATGGCACGTGTGCACAACACTTTTTTTCCTCATCGATGTATATACACCCATAAGTTCCATGTTGAAATCGTATATATCAAAGGAGATAGAATACAAATTTACATAATGTAAAATCCAAACAAAAGGCAATAGCTCTTATTTACATGTAAGAAGGTGTATGGTTATGGTTCTTGTGCATGGCATTGCTCCTCATTAATGGCTATACACACATGGAGTTTCGTGTTGATATCACACATAGTGTCTGAGATATAGCCCTGAAAAGTTTGCGATAAACGGATGAGCTGAAGGACAGCCTGACGGACTGACTGACGAACAGACGGGCAACGCCAATTCTAAATCCCCCCCCCCCTTTGGCGGGGGATAAAAAATAATCCTGGACCGAAATTGACAGTGCTAGTGTGCTCATTTTGCGTCGTTAAGAGTTTACTTGCGTTATCATGCTTGCTTTTCATTACGGGCTGAAATAATGTAAATTAAGTTTGAAATTAGAGTTAAAACATTATAACGAATGTGACATATTTGTCAGCCGGAATAGCTCAGTTGGGAGAGCGTTAGACTGAAGGTATATACATGCTGAAATCTTAAGGCCCCCGGTTCAATCCCGTGTTCCGGCACGAACGGAACACTGTTCGGCGGCTGACAGTTTTTTGTGAATCCTTAGAAAATGCCCGAAAATCAACATCCTACAAGGGGCAATCCCTTTCATATTTAAATTACGCGAAATGCGCTATGCAAACGTTGTATGTAATGTGTGTCTAATCAATGTGTTCAGCATAGGCACACATGGCCTAAAGGTTTTGTGTCATATTTGTATAAAACATAGCTACACTAATCTTATTGTTTTCTAGATATTTTATTAGAAAGTTATGGCACGTGTGCACAACACTTTTTTTCCTCATCGATGTATATACACCCATTAGGTTCCATGTTGAAATCTTATATATCAAAGGAGATAGAATACAAATTTACATAATGTAAAATCCAAACAAAAGGCAATAGCTCTTATTTACATGTAAGAAGGTGTATGGTTATGGTTCTTGTGCATGGCATTGCTCCTCATTAATGGCTATACACACATGGAGTTTCGTGTTGATATCACATATAGTGTCTGAGATATAGCCCTGAACAGTTTGCGATAAACGGATGAGCTGAAGGACAGCCGGACGGACTGACTGACGAACAGACGGACAACGCCAATTCTAAATTCATCCCCCCCTTTTGGCGGGGGATAAAAAATAAGTCTGGACCGAAATTGACAGTGCTAGTGTGCTCATTTTGCGTCGTTAAGAGTTTACTTGCGTCTACATGCTTGCTTTTCATTACGGGCTGAAATAATGTAAATTAAGTTTGAAATTAGAGTTAAAACATTATAACGAATCTGTCATATTTGTCAGCCGGAATAGCTCAGTTGGGAGAGCGTTAGACTGAAGGTATATGTATATGCTGAAATCTAAAGGCCCCCGGTTCAATCACGGGTTCCGGCACGAACGGAACACTGTTCGGCGGCTGACAGTTTTTGTGAAACCTTTGAAAATGCCCGAAAATCAACATCCTACAAGGGGCAATCCCTTTCATATTTAAATTACGCGAAATGCGCTATGCAAACGTTGTATGTAATGTGTGTCTAGTCAATGTGTTCAGCATAGGCACACATGGCCTAAAGGTTTTGTGTCATATTTGTATAAACATAGCTACACTTATCTTATTGTTTTCTAGATATTTAATTAGAAAGTTATGGCACGTGTGCACAACACTTTTTTTCCTCATCGATGTATATACACCCATAAGTTCCATGTTGAAATCGTATATATCAAAGGAGATAGAATACAAATTTACATAATGTAAAATCCAAACAAAAGGCAATAGCTCTTATTTACATGTAAGAAGGTGTATGGTTATGGTTCTTGTGCATGGCATTGCTCCTCATTAATGGCTATACACACATGGAGTTTCGTGTTGATATCACACATAGTGTCTGAGATATAGCCCTGAAAAGTTTGCGATAAACGGATGAGCTGAAGGACAGCCTGACGGACTGACTGACGAACAGACGGGCAACGCCAATTCTAAATCCCCCCCCCCCTTTGGCGGGGGATAAAAAATAATCCTGGACCGAAATTGACAGTGCTAGTGTGCTCATTTTGCGTCGTTAAGAGTTTACTTGCGTTATCATGCTTGCTTTTCATTACGGGCTGAAATAATGTAAATTAAGTTTGAAATTAGAGTTAAAACATTATAACGAATGTGACATATTTGTCAGCCGGAATAGCTCAGTTGGGAGAGCGTTAGACTGAAGGTATATACATGCTGAAATCTTAAGGCCCCCGGTTCAATCCCGTGTTCCGGCACGAACGGAACACTGTTCGGCGGCTGACAGTTTTTTGTGAATCCTTAGAAAATGCCCGAAAATCAACATCCTACAAGGGGCAATCCCTTTCATATTTAAATTACGCGAAATGCGCTATGCAAACGTTGTATGTAATGTGTGTCTAATCAATGTGTTCAGCATAGGCACACATGGCCTAAAGGTTTTGTGTCATATTTGTATAAAACATAGCTACACTAATCTTATTGTTTTCTAGATATTTTATTAGAAAGTTATGGCACGTGTGCACAACACTTTTTTTCCTCATCGATGTATATACACCCATTAGGTTCCATGTTGAAATCTTATATATCAAAGGAGATAGAATACAAATTTACATAATGTAAAATCCAAACAAAAGGCAATAGCTCTTATTTACATGTAAGAAGGTGTATGGTTATGGTTCTTGTGCATGGCATTGCTCCTCATTAATGGCTATACACACATGGAGTTTCGTGTTGATATCACATATAGTGTCTGAGATATAGCCCTGAACAGTTTGCGATAAACGGATGAGCTGAAGGACAGCCGGACGGACTGACTGACGAACAGACGGACAACGCCAATTCTAAATTCACCCCCCCCCCCTTTGGCGGGGGATAAAAAATAAGTCTGGACCGAAATTGACAGTGCTAGTGTGCTCATTTTGCGTCGTTAAGAGTTTACTTGCGTCTACATGCTTGCTTTTCATTACGGGCTGAAATAATGTAAATTAAGTTTGAAATTAGAGTTAAAACATTATAACGAATCTGTCATATTTGTCAGCCGGAATAGCTCAGTTGGGAGAGCGTTAGACTGAAGGTATATACATGCTGAAATCTAAAGGCCCCCGGTTCAATCCCGGGTTCCGGCACGAACGGAACACTGTTCGGCGGCTGACAGCTTTTTGTGAAACCTTAGAACATGCCCGAAAATCAACATCCTACAAGGGGCAATTCCTTTCATATTTAAATTTCACGAAATTCGCTATGTAAACGTTGTATGTAATGTGTGTCTAATCAATGTGTTCAGCATAGACACACATGGCCTAAAGGTTTTGTGTCATATTTGTATAAACATAGTTACACTAATCTTATTGTTTTATTGATATTTTATTAGAAAGTTATGGCACGTGTGCACAACACTTTTTTTCCTCATCGATGTATATACACCCATTAGGTTCCATGTTGAAATCGTATATATAAAAGGAGATAGAATACAAATTTACATAATGTAAAATCCAAACAAAAGGCAAGAGCTCTTATTTACATGTAAGAAGGTGTATGGTTATGGTTCTTGTGCATGGCATTGCTCCTCATTAATGGCTATGCACACATGGAGTTTCGTGTTGATATCACACATAGTGTCTGAGATATAGCCCTGAAAAGTTTGCGATAAACGGATGAGCTGAAGGACAGCCTGACGGACTGACTGACGAACAGACGGACAACGCCAATTCTAAATTCCCCCCCCCCTTTGGCGGGGGATAAAAAATAATCCTGGACCGAAATTGACAGTGCTAGTGTGCTCATTTTGCGTCGTTAAGAGTTTACTTGCGTCTACATGCTTGCTTTTCATTACGGGCTGAAATAATGTAAATTAGGTTTGAAATTAGAGTTAAAACATTATAACGAATCTGACATATTTGTCAGCCGGAATAGCTCAGTTGGGAGAGCGATAGACTGAAGGTATATACATGCTGAAATCTAAAGGCCCCCGGTTCAATCCCGGGTTCCGGCACGAACGGAACACTGTTCGGCGGCTGACAGTTTTTTGTGAAACCTTAGAAAATGCCCGAAAATCAACATCCTACAAGGGGCAATCCCTTTCATATTTAAATTACGCGAAATGCGCTATGCAAACGTTGTATGTAATGTGTGTCTAGTCAATGTGTTCAGCATAGGCACACATGGCCTAAAGGTTTTGTGTCATATTTGTATAAAACATAGCTACACTAATCTTATTGTTTTCTAGATATTTTATTAGAAAGTTATGGCACGTGTGCACAACACTTTTTTTCCTCATCGATGTATATACACCCATTAGGTTCCATGTTGAAATCTTATATATCAAAGGAGATAGAATACAAATTTACATAATGTAAAATCCAAACAAAAGGCAAAAGCTCTTATTTACATGTAAGAAGGTGTATGGTTATGGTTCTTGTGCATGGCATTGCTCCTCATTAATGGCTATACACACATGCCGACATGGAGTTTCGTGTTGATATCACACATAGTGTCTGAGATATAGCCCTGAACAGTTTGCGATAAACGGATGAGCTGAAGGACAGCCGGACGGACTGACTGACGAACAGACGGACAACGCCAATTCTAAATTCACCCCCCCCCTTTGGCGGGGGATAAAAAATAAGTCTGGACCGAAATTGACAGTGCTAGTGTGCTCATTTTGCGTCGTTAAGAGTTTACTTGCGTCTACATGCTTGCTTTTCATTACGGGCTGAAATAATGTAAATTAAGTTTGAAATTAGAGTTAAAACATTATAACGAATCTGTCATATTTGTCAGCCGGAATAGCTCAGTTGGGAGAGCGTTAGACTGAAGGTATATACATGCTGAAATCTAAAGGCCCCCGGTTCAATCCCGGGTTCCGGCACGAACGGAACACTGTTCGGCGGCTGACAGCTTTTTGTGAAACCTTAGAACATGCCCGAAAATCAACATCCTACAAGGGGCAATTCCTTTCATATTTAAATTTCACGAAATTCGCTATGTAAACGTTGTATGTAATGTGTGTCTAATCAATGTGTTCAGCATAGACACACATGGCCTAAAGGTTTTGTGTCATATTTGTATAAACATAGTTACACTAATCTTATTGTTTTATTGATATTTTATTAGAAAGTTATGGCACGTGTGCACAAAACTTTTTTTCCTCATCGATGTATATACACCCATTAGGTTCCATGTTGAAATCGTATATATCAAAGGAGATAGAATACAAATTTACATAATGTAAAATCCAAACAAAAGGCAAGAGCTCTTATTTACATGTAAGAAGGTGTATGGTTATGGTTCTTGTGCATGGCATTGCTCCTCATTAATGGCTATACACACATGGAGTTTCGTGTTGATATCACACATAGTGTCTGAGATATAGCCCTGAAAAGTTTGCGATAAACGGATGAGCTGAAGGACAGCCTGACGGACTGACTGACGAACAGACGGACAACGCCAATTCTAAATTCCCCCCCCCCCCTTTGGCGGGGGATAAAAAATAATCCTGGACCGAAATTGACAGTGCTAGTGTGCTCATTTTGCGTCGTTAAGAGTTTATTGCGTCTACATGCTTGCTTTTCATTACGGGCTGAAATAATGTAAATTAGGTTTGAAATTAGAGTTAAAACATTATAACGAATCTGACATATTTGTCAGCCGGAATAGCTCAGTTGGGAGAGCGTTAGACTGAAGGTATATACATGCTGAAATCTAAAGGCCCCCGGTTCAATCCCGGGTTCCGGCACGAACGGAACACTGTTCGGCGGCTGACAGTTTTTTGTGAAACCTTAGAAAATGCCCGAAAATCAACATCCTACAAGGGGCAATCCCTTTCATATTTAAATTACGCGAAATGCGCTATGCAAACGTTGTATGTAATGTGTGTCTAGTCAATGTGTTCAGCATAGGCACACATGGCCTAAAGGTTTTGTGTCATATTTGTATAAAACATAGCTACACTAATCTTATTGTTTTCTAGATATTTTATTAGAAAGTTATGGCACGTGTGCACAACACTTTTTTTCCTCATCGATGTATATACACCCATTAGGTTCCATGTTGAAATCTTATATATCAAAGGAGATAGAATACAAATTTACATAATGTAAAATCCAAACAAAAGGCAATAGCTCTTATTTACATGTAAGAAGGTGTATGGTTATGGTTCTTGTGCATGGCATTGCTCCTCATTAATGGCTATACACACATGCCGACATGGAGTTTCGTGTTGATATCACATATAGTGTCTGAGATATAGCCCTGAACAGTTTGCGATAAACGGATGAGCTGAAGGACAGCCGGACGGACTGACTGACGAACAGACGGACAACGCCAATTCTAAATTCATCCCCCCCTTTTGGCGGGGGATAAAAAATAAGTCTGGACCGAAATTGACAGTGCTAGTGTGCTCATTTTGCGTCGTTAAGAGTTTACTTGCGTCTACATGCTTGCTTTTCATTACGGGCTGAAATAATGTAAATTAAGTTTGAAATTAGAGTTAAAACATTATAACGAATCTGTCATATTTGTCAGCCGGAATAGCTCAGTTGGGAGAGCGTTAGACTGAAGGTATATGTATATGCTGAAATCTAAAGGCCCCCGGTTCAATCCCGGGTTCCGGCACGAACGGAACACTGTTCGGCGGCTGACAGTTTTTGTGAAACCTTTGAAAATGCCCGAAAATCAACATCCTACAAGGGGCAATCCCTTTCATATTTAAATTACGCGAAATGCGCTATGCAAACGTTGTATGTAATGTGTGTCTAGTCAATGTGTTCAGCATAGGCACACATGGCCTAAAGGTTTTGTGTCATATTTGTATAAACATAGCTACACTAATCTTATTGTTTTCTAGATATTTGATTAGAAAGTTATGGCACGTGTGCACAACACTTTTTTTCCTCATCGATGTATATACACCCATAAGTTCCATGTTGAAATCGTATATATCAAAGGAGATAGAATACAAATTTACATAATGTAAAATCCAAACAAAAGGCAAGAGCTCTTATTTACATGTAAGAAGGTGTATGGTTATGGTTCTTGTGCATGGCATTGCTCCTCATTAATGGCTATAAACACATGGAGTTTCGTGTTGATATCACACATAGTGTCTGAGATATAGCCCTGAAAAGTTTGCGATAAACGGATGAGCTGAAGGACAGCCTGACGGACTGACTGACGAACAGACGGGCAACGCCAATTCTAAATTCCCCCCCCCCTTTGGCGGGGGATAAAAAATAATCCTGGACCGAAATTGACAGTGCTAGTGTGCTCATTTTGCGTCGTTAAGAGTTTACTTGCGTTATCATGCTTGCTTTTCATTACGGGCTGAAATAATGTAAATTAAGTTTGAAATTAGAGTTAAAACATTATAACGAATGTGACATATTTGTCAGCCGGAATAGCTCAGTTGGGAGAGCGTTAGACTGAAGGTATATACATGCTGAAATCTAAAGGCCCCCGGTTCAATCCCGTGTTCCGGCACGAACGGAACACTGTTCGGCGGCTGACAGTTTTTTGTGAATCCTTAGAAAATGCCCGAAAATCAACATCCTACAAGGGGCAATCCCTTTCATATTTAAATTACGCGAAATGCGCTATGCAAACGTTGTATGTAATGTGTGTCTAATCAATGTGTTCAGCATAGGCACACATGGCCTAAAGGTTTTGTGTCATATTTGTATAAAACATAGCTACACTAATCTTATTGTTTTCTAGATATTTTATTAGAAAGTTATGGCTCGTGTGCACAACACTTTTTTTCCTCATCGATGTATATACACCCATTAGGTTCCATGTTGAAATCTTATATATCAAAGGAGATAGAATACAAATTTACATAATGTAAAATCCAAACAAAAGGCAATAGCTCTTATTTACATGTAAGAAGGTGTATGGTTATGGTTCTTGTGCATGGCATTGCTCCTCATTAATGGCTATACACACATGGAGTTTCGTGTTGATATCACATATAGTGTCTGAGATATAGCCCTGAACAGTTTGCGATAAACGGATGAGCTGAAGGACAGCCGGACGGACTGACTGACGAACAGACGGACAACGCCAATTCTAAATTCACCCCCCCCCCTTTGGCGGGGGATAAAAAATAAGTCTGGACCGAAATTGACAGTGCTAGTGTGCTCATTTTGCGTCGTTAAGAGTTTACTTGCGTCTACATGCTTGCTTTTCATTACGGGCTGAAATAATGTAAATTAAGTTTGAAATTAGAGTTAAAACATTATAACGAATCTGTCATATTTGTCAGCCGGAATAGCTCAGTTGGGAGAGCGTTAGACTGAAGGTATATACATGCTGAAATCTAAAGGCCCCCGGTTCAATCCCGGGTTCCGGCACGAACGGAACACTGTTCGGCGGCTGACAGCTTTTTGTGAAACCTTAGAACATGCCCGAAAATCAACATCCTACAAGGGGCAATTCCTTTCATATTTAAATTTCACGAAATTCGCTATGTAAACGTTGTATGTAATGTGTGTCTAATCAATGTGTTCAGCATAGACACACATGGCCTAAAGGTTTTGTGTCATATTTGTATAAACATAGTTACACTAATCTTATTGTTTTATTGATATTTTATTAGAAAGTTATGGCACGTGTGCATAAAACTTTTTTTCCTCATCGATGTATATACACCAATTAGGTTCCATGTTGAAATCGTATATATCAAAGGAGATAGAATACAAATTTACATAATGTAAAATCCAAACAAAAGGCAAGAGCTCTTATTTACATGTAAGAAGGTGTATGGTTATGGTTCTTGTGCATGGCATTGCTCCTCATTAATGGCTATACACACATGGAGTTTCGTGTTGATATCACACATAGTGTCTGAGATATAGCCCTGAAAAGTTTGCGATAAACGGATGAGCTGAAGGACAGCCTGACGGACTGACTGACGAACAGACGGACAACGCCAATTCTAAATTCCCCCCCCCCCCCTTTGGCGGGGGATAAAAAATAATCCTGGACCGAAATTGACAGTGCTAGTGTGCTCATTTTGCGTCGTTAAGAGTTTACTTGCGTCTACATGCTTGCTTTTCATTACGGGCTGAAATAATGTAAATTAGGTTTGAAATTAGAGTTAAAACATTATAACGAATCTGACATATTTGTCAGCCGGAATAGCTCAGTTGGGAGAGCGTTAGACTGAAGGTATATACATGCTGAAATCTAAAGGCCCCCGGTTCAATCCCGGGTTCCGGCACGAACGGAACACTGTTCGGCGGCTGACAGTTTTTTGTGAAACCTTAGAAAATGCCCGAAAATCAACATCCTACAAGGGGCAATCCTTTTCATATTTAAATTACGCGAAATGCCCTATGCAAACGTTGTATGTAATGTGTGTCTAATCAATGTGTTCAGCATAGGCACACATGGCCTAACGGTTTTGTGTCATATTTGTATAAACATAGTTACACTAATCTTATTGTTTTCTTGATATTTAATTTGAAAGTTATGGCACGTGTGCACAACACTTTTTTCCTCATCGATGTATATACACCCATAAGTTCCATGTTGAAATCGTATATATCAAAGGAGATAGAATACAAATTTAAATAATGTAAAATCCAAACAAAAGGCAATAACTCTTATTTACATGTAAGAAGATGTATGGTTATGGTTATTGTGCATGGCATTGCTCCTCATTAATGGCTATACACACATGGAGTTTCGTGTTGATATCACACATAGTGTCTGAGATATAGCCCTGAAAAGTTTGCGATAAACGGATGAGCTGAAGGACAGCCGGACGGACTTACTGACGAACAGACGGACAACGCCAATTCTTAATCCCCCCCGTCCTTTGGCGGGAAATAAAAAATAATCCTGGACCGAAATTGACAGTGCTAGTGTTCTCATTTTGCGTCGTTTAGAGTTTACTTGCGTCTACATGCTTGCTTTTCATTACAGGCTGAAATAATGTAAATTAAGTTTGAAATTAGAGTTAAAACATTATAACGAATGTGACATATTTGTCAGCCGGAATAGCTCAGTTGGGAGAGCGTTAGACTGAAGGTATATACATGCTGAAATCTAAAGGCCCCCGGTTCAATCCCGGGTTCCGGCACGAACGGAACACTGTTCGGCGGCTGACAGTGCACAATCATGTGCTACCGTCAGTCCCCTTAGTCGTAACCGGCGATTGAGCGGGACATCGGGATATCTCACATAGTGTCTGAGATATAGCCATGAAAAGTTTGCGATAGAAGGATGAGCTGAAGGACAGCCGGACGGACTGACTGACGAACAGACGGACAACGCCAATTCTAAATCCCTCCCTAAGTCGTGTAAGTATTCTTGTATTTTATTTATCATGAAAACGGACAATAATAATGCTGTTAATATTAAACATGTACGATCATTATTTGCTACCATCAGTCCCCTTAGTCGTAACCGGAGATTGAGCGGGACATCAGGAATTTCTTATATACACCGACATAGGGAGCTTTCCAGTTGGGAGAGTTGGGAATAGCTCAGTTGGAAGAGCGTTAGACTGAACGTATATACATTCTGAAATCTGAAGGCCCCCTGTTCAAAGGATCCCTGCAGATCTTCAACCTCCCTGCCTTCCATAAATAATTTCATTAAGTTATATAACATGATGGAAAATAACACACTGTTATGTTGATTTTGGCTTATAATCACATATATCTAGGATGGTGCATCTGATATTTTCGAAAAAAATAATCAAATGATTTACATGCGTACCCTATTGCTATGTACCTTTAAAATCGTATCCAAGCCATCATTCGTGTAAAATACGCCCAACATATGTAGGCTTTTATTTAAAAAACCTGCAATAAAATACCTAACTAGTGTGTATATTTATCAGTATTTCCTTAATATTATGACCCGCAAGATATGTATTATGTTGCAGATACAAAGATGCACACTCGTTTCATCAGTATTTGCCTTATATTATGATCCTGAATACAGGTATATAAATATTAGATTCTGTAGCAGATACAAAGATGCAAACTTGTTGCAAGCAAAACCTTTCCTTTTTAAAGTAAAACAGGTTTAACAGTTTTTATAAATTGGTCAGATATATGAGGTATTATTTTTGACATATTTATGCAGTGCGAAGCTTATTATGGTGTCCTAAAACTAATTATAAATCACATAGAGTAAAACAAGATATAATTTCTGCATATTTAAGTGTGTGTGAGCTATTGGAAAATTTATTTCTGTTAAACTTTGTATCAATTTAAAAAATGAAAATTAGTTTTTTGGTTCAAATACAGTGATTTGTTAACTCTTACCTCACCCACAATCCTTTAACGACTGTAAGCTATTGCAAAAAATACGGCTAATTACAGATATCTAACATAATTAAAAATTCTTAAATGCACGCAATGGTAAGAAGTTGTATTTGATTTCGTTGAAAAATGATATGTAATCTTTCCATCGTAAACGGTGACCTTCCAAGTTATATTTCAATTGAACTATATATTTAATATTTTAGTAACATTATTTTTCAAACATTTTTTGAAAACAATTTTAGCATAACGATTTGATTTAAAGTCAGTGAGAATGCATTGTGATGTGAAGTTTATATATTTTGTTTTAATTAATTTTGTTTTAAGAAGTTGGGCTTTGACAGAAAGATATACGAGTCGTATTAGTGACGTGTAGCCTTTTGCGATTATTTAGGCGTTTGAGCACGGTTTGAGAGGGAATCTGGTATCTTTCGTTGTATTCCTTCGTTCCGCGGAAAATTTGTGTTTACATTTTTAACACTCTAGAGGCCACATTTATTATCTGATTTTTATGAAACTTTGTCAGAAGATTTGTGTCAATGATATCTTCGACGAGTTCGAATATCGTTCCGGTTTATTGAAAAACATGGCCGCCAGGGGCGGGGCATTTTTCCATATATGGCTAATGATAGTAAAAACTTGTTAAAACACTAAAAGTCATATTTATTGTCCAATCTCTATAACACTGGGTCAGAAAATTTGTTTTAATGATATCTTGAATCCTTTAGGAAATAGTTCGGTCCGTTGAAAAACATGGCCGCCAGGGGTCGGGAATTTATCGGGGAATTTATCCTAATATGGCTATAGTCAAACCTTGTTAGCAGTCTGAAAGTTACATTAAGTATATTATTTTATAAAGAAGAACTTTACTTTATTCACGCTCGTTTTTGCCATCTGCTATTTATTTATGGAATTCCTTACACATTGATATCCGCAACATTGGCACCATTTCAAAGTTTAAATATACGCTGAAACAAATAATATTTAATTTATGCGACGACAATCTTTTGTAATTTTATACCGGAGATAGAAACTCATCAATTGTACATTCCCGTTTAAGAAATAATTGCAGCAACTTAAACTCAGACCTATTTAATAATCATTTAGCAAACACTCCTTTATGTTCATGCGGAAATGAGGATGAAAATGTTGAGCATTACTTTTTTTGTTGTCCTACTTACCGTTTGCAACGATTTGCTCTTTTTACTGCGAAACGATCATTTCACCCCTTTAACTGTGAACTGCTCCTTTTTGGTAAGCCCTGATTAAATAATGAAAAAAAAACACATTTATTTTTAACGAAGTTCAAATATATATTTATGCGACACAACGATTTATAACATAGCTAACACAATTCTAATGCTGGACAGGACTTATTACTTTCGTTATTTTTATCATTTTAACTATTATTTACCATCATTATTATTTACATTATTATTATTATTATGATTATTATTTTCATTATTATTATTATTATTTTATAATAGTTATTATTGACACTTATTTAATTATTATTTTATTAGTATTTATATAATAATTATAATAATAATAGTAGTAGTGATAATAATAATAATAATTATTATTATTATAACTACTATTATTGTTACTATCATTATAATTATATATACTAGAAAAATCATTTCCCTAATAAAATCATTATATTTATTGCGTTTTGTGTTCTCTACTGTGAACGTTGTTAATGACATAATTTAATTTGTGTATGTCTCTCACCATTATAATAAGTTAAAACTTACCCAATAGAAAGACCCCCGATAATGTTGTAGAACTTTAGGTCTAACTCTTTTTTCATAATGTATGTATGGACCAAATGTATAAATTTGTATAAATATCATGCTTTTGGAAATAAAATATGTTTAAAGTAAAGAATGCAGGTAATGGTTTGTTTTGCATGTTCTGTGATTTCTTTGAGAAGGAACTCTGTAGAAGCGATAATTTAGTAATACATTTAAAGTAACTAAAATTCAGCAAAATTAGCAGCACAATTAACCTGGCCATTATTATTGTATTTTAACTACTGTAACAGAAGTTATTTTTTGTCTTTGAGTAGTTTTTGCTTATGTCCCTTTGCATGCAAACAGTACCTTTTTTATTTTAAAGTCAAATATGATATGAATTTAAAAACATTTACAATCTTTCTCTGATATAAACATATTGTCTCATGAGCTATTAAGAACTGCACCGCTTCAATCGGCTTTTTACTACCTACTCCTTTGAATACTAATATCCTATAACTCTGAATCGGTGAATTTAAATGCAACAAATACATATAAAACATATGAACACAAAACACAAGTGTAACATGTAATATGTTCCTCCCCCCCCCACACACACACAAAGAAACAAACAAACCCACAACAACAAAACAACAATAAACAAACCGTTCCATAACAAACGCATGATAACAATGCAACAATATCAGTTTTTTAGGCAAAGTATCACTGTGAAAAGAAGCAATCTATATTTAAAAAAACAGCAACAACATCAAAAACATTTTTTGAACAAATGCCTTTCAGGCTACATGCTTATTTGGGGCTCTGGATGTATTTCAGTAAACACCGATGTGACAGGAGGTGCCTGTGTGACATGGGTAACAGCCCATATAACTTTAAGGGAAACAACCCACGTCTTTTGCCACTCTCTTTAGATAATGAAGGTAACACTTGGATGATCTCCCGTGTATAAAGATAAACTAAAAAAGTTGTTTACTTGCATGTATTAATTCAGCCTATGTAAACATTATTTTACGTATTGCAATCGTTTTATATGATGAAACATTAATGAAGATAGTGTATGTAAGTTCTCAATTAATAAAACGTTGAACATGAGTTCACCAATTACTACAGGTATACTATAGACAACAACAAAAATGCTATATAATCGCTAGACTTTGAAATAAAGTTTGCAATTTACTTTTCTCACCAATTACTACAGGTATATTATAAACAACAACAAAAATGCTTTATAATCGCTAAAACCGAATATAAAAAAACAACTAAATATTACAAGAAATATCTTTTTAAAAGGTAGTCGGCGTAAATGCTGACTTTGAAATAAAGTTTGCAGTTTACGTTTCTAAATAATTAAATTGAAAACAAAAGTTTAACTATTGTGTTTGTTAACTTGTAAGTCACATATTCGCCGCATGAAATGTGTGTTATCAACTAATCATCGTCAAACCACACATTAGTGTAAGTAGATACAAATTATACTTCGGGAGTGCACATCATATGTGTCCTCACATGCCTTATTATTCGTGTATTTCTTCACCATCGAAGTATGTAAAGATTTGATTTACACGCAGTTTTCTTTCGACACATTAAAATCACAATTTCATAGCCGCGTCATGTGAAAATGGGTCTTATGCGTTTCGGCCAGCGTATCTTAAGTCCAGTCTGTGCATTTGCGCAGTCTACTGGCGATGTTGTTCGCTATAAAATTACCCAATGTGTTATGGTATCGTTATGTATCTCCAGACCAGACTGAGAGATGCGCAGGCTGAGTGGGCTATACGTATGATGGGCGCATATGGAATAAGAACCATTTTCGCATGACGGGGTCATTAAAAATCTCATCGCGAATTGTAAATGGCACATTTTAGCACAATGCTTTTTGAAACAAAACTGTATTCAAAATAGCAAATTTGTAAATAAGGGCAGCCTATCCAGGCGTTTAGGAACGATTTCTAGACGTGCTGACCGAGTACGGCAACCATTTGTGGTTGGATAATTAAACGATTTTCCTCTTATCCTGACACTATACTATTTGTTTGTTTTCTAATCTTGAAAGCAAAACTGTGTTTATCGATAGTTAATTATATATTCCCCGGACGATTTAGTGAACGAGTACTGACCCTGAAATTCTGCGAGATGGATTTTAACGCGTAATTGTAACTGGGCAACAATTTGTGTCACACGCACACACACACGCTTGCACGCGAGCACGCACGCACACACGCACGCGCGTACACACACACCATACACAAAGATGGATTAAATCTGTTATTCTATATGCAATTATATTTTAAGAATATTCATAAATTGTTTTTTGCCTTTGAACATTCTCTCTAAGTTTCTCGTTTAACACATTCTTAAAAAATAACAAGATATTTTTAGAAAGCTGTCATAATAATTATCTTGAATAGAATTGTAGCATCAAAATATACACTGTTTTCATTTCTTAAATCAATAACAAAACAACAAACAAGTAATATCCTATAAACATTTAAATATAGCAATACATGCACGATAAGTCATCATAATCTAAATTTTTATCATGAAATATTGTCAGCCTCACAAAACATGCTTTCGATTGCTAAGATGACGAGGATTTTGCGTTTAATGTACGTGTTTACGATGTCCCTCACGAATATCCTCAGAGGCTTCTGAAATATGTGCAGACAGAAGAAGATATTTATTGGGGATAAATAATTTGTATCATGACGGTTAATTCATTCTTTGTTTGAATTCGAAATAAGAATGTTCCAATAATCAAGTGGAAAATTTGCTTTTTTAGCAATTATATATATGTGTGTGTGTGTAATTTATTGTGAATCAAGTATTTATTAATGAAAATTCTCTCTCTCTCTCTCTCTCTCTCTCTCTCTCTCTCTCTCTCTCTCTCTCTCTCTCTCTCTCTCTCTCTCTCTCTCTCTCTCTCTCTCTCTCTCTCTCTCTCTCTCTCTCTCTCCTCTCTCGCTCTCTCTCTTTAATGTTATAATGCAATTAACATTTTTGTAAGCAATCTAAATTTGCAACCCTGTTTACCTAAAACATAAACACCGAGAAGGGTTCAGTGTTTTCGTGGTAGTTACGGTTCAAAATTTTATCAATTTCAAATGACGATTTCTCGTGAAAATAAAATGATTTCATATGAAGATATATTTTCGGTACGAGCAGGGACCTAAATGTAATTGATATGAGTTACTTCGCCTTTGGGTATTTTTTTTAAACTTTATTTTCAAATTTGAGACATCAAGTTCGAAAATTGATCCTGCAACACACTTTTCATGAGTAACGGTAAAAATACTCTATTCGAATTTGCAGTTATTTTGAGTCAATTCAGAAGGAATATTTATCATATTTGTATAAACCATATTTATTATTTGCAAACATTAACCCATTTATGCCTAGCGTCTAGAAAAAAAAAGCATTGGCAAACAGCGTAGACCCAGATGAGACGCCGCATGATGCGAAGTCTCATAAGGGGCTGCGCTGTTTGCTTAAAGGAATTTCTGTAAGAAATATTCTAAATAAAGAAATAAATATACTAGACATCCCTCATTTTGGAAATAAATTGATCCAATTTAGAAGGATGGGAGAGTCCACTAGGCATAAATGGGTTTACAAAAAAGTACATACCCTAGTTCAACTGAGAACGCATCATTTAATAGCACGTGAAAAATATGATGTAATGCATATGCTGATTATTTTACATGTGTTTTGTAAATTTAATTTGTGAAGATACGTCTGCTAATTGAAACATTGGCCATACATTGGGTCATCCCAACGGGCAGCTCGCAGGTGGTTGGCGTTCATTAAGTCGCTACCGGGCTACCGATACTAGATAATCCCGACAGACAGCCGATGGGTTGTTTGACGTGTACTAGTTCACTATCGGAGGATAACTCTTTTTTTCTCATCAATGGGCCAATGACTGAGCTGCTTTATGGGCTGAATGCGCTAAATAGTTTGTATATGTCAACCTTTCTTATAAAATGTCTATACAAGCTATATTTGCTACATAGGCTAATGAATAGACTACACGTGCTATTAGGATGTTCAAGTCACCCATCCTAATTACTTTGCATTAGCATTTAAGGTGATAGCAGCATTGCCTCACTCCGGTTCTTAATGATGGTTGACAAAAACCTTTTCAACAAAATTAAATTATGAGCATATTTAAAGAGTTACAGGTTTTACAGTTGGAATCATATGTAATAGTATTAGAAATTGTATTTTGATCTTCATAAAGCAGGATTGTTTGGTCATAACAAATCACGTTTGCAAGAAGACCTCGATTATTACTATCAAAATATTTCGAAATGTATTAATTTGAAACCAATTTACTTTTTCCAACGTCATGTAAAGTATTCTGGAGTTAGATAAATTATGCGAATGTTTAAGAAACTAAAAGCAAGCGATCACGCCCTAGATTGTGTTGGCTCGTGCGAAGGGCGTTTTACCTTAGTACCAACAGGGTAACAGGCTGTCCACCTACCAGGGTAATGTAATGGATAATCAGTGGCAATATATGTATCCCGGAAAAACTGATTTTTGGAAAAACCCACTAATCTGCTGGTACAAATAAAGCTGACCCATTTATAATCCTTTCAAAATCACACACCGTATAAACCGTTATGATTTTAACTAAGTTATCATTGGTTGATATAACTGACCAGCGTTAATTGTACCGGGATTATTAGTGGGTTTTTCTAAACTCGTGCTTTTCCGGGATCAGTCTATTAAGTACCGTCTCCTCTAATCGATTACGCGTGAAACCAGTCAGCCGCGAATGTTAGGAACGTAAACAAGTTTCTTATGTTTTTGGGTTATATACGTTTTACCTCGGGCGGTAGATACAGGATGTCATTAAACCTATTTATGCCTAGCGTCTAGAAAAAAGGCCTTGGCAAACAGCGTAGACCCAGATGAGACGCCACATGATGCGGCGTCTCATCTGGGTCAGCGCTGTTTGCTTAAAGGAATTTCTGTAAGAAATATTCTAAATATAGAAATAAATATACTAGACATCCCTAATTTTGGAAATAAATTGATTTAGAAGGATGGGAGAGTTCACTAGGCATAAATGGGTTAAAATATGAGATGTGACAGGAACGCACATAAAAACAGTTGTGAAAACGCCGCGGGACATGTTATAAAACTCTCACATACATACACACGCGCATAAGGAATGTCGCAATACACCCCCGAGTATGAAATGAAGTAGGACGTAACATGCCGTATGGGCCCTAAGGAAATCCTTTAATAATATCCTAAATATCCTATTCAGAAATGTCCAGCACCAGCAGGAGCACCAGCAGCAGCACCAGAGGTAGCAGCACCAGCAGAAACAGGAGCACCAGCAGCAGCAGCACCACCACCGCCAGCACCAGCAGCAGCACCACCTTAAGCACCAGCAGGAGCAGCAGCAGCACAACCACCAGGAGCAGCACCAGCAGCAGCACCAGCACCACCAGCATCAGCAGCAGCACCAGCAGCAGCACCAGCAGCAGCACCAGCAGCAGCAGCACCAGCAGCAGCAGCACCACCAGCAGCAGCACCAGCAGCAGCAGCACCAGGAGCAGCAGCACCAGCAGGAGCAGCAGCAGCACCAGCAGGAGCAGCAGCAGCACCACCAGCAGCAGCACCACCAGGAGCAGCAGAAGCAGCAGAGGCAGCAGCAGCAGCACCACCACCACCATCACCACCACCACCACCACTACTTATGCGTATTTGAATCTTTATCAGTACACGGATTTACGTGAATATTCTGCTGCCATGCTAGAGTTGTGTCTCAACGGACATTCACGATTGACCTCAGGGGTTAAGCATCCTTTACAACGAGTATATTTGCAAATGATTGTCTATATTCATTTATTAGAATATTGCAGATCTCATTCGGACTCCTCGAACCCTGACATTTCAAACTTTGAATCATTTAATCATTTGATATTTTTTGCTAATAAAACGTGTCCGTTTTTGTAAATAAATACCCTTATCAATGTTTGTCATTTAAATTGTCGGACAAAAATAGAATTCGAATCTCATGCATGAATTCAGTCGAATAAATATCATTGTAAATTATTTTTTTCTTAATTTCCATTAAGTTTAATGCCCATGATTTACATTTTACATTTACATATTTTACTTGCATACATTACGTTTACCCTTAAATTTAATGTAGTGTACTTTTAATATTCAGGGTTGCTCATTCGTTGGCGTTTAGTTATTTAAGCAAGATTTTAAGTGGTTTTGGAAATTTATCTTTATATCTTGAGGAAATATAGACTTGTTATGCGTTTTCACAAAATTAAAACTTCAAAGCAAGTCGCAATATTTAGCTTACCAGGATCAGATTTTTTTTTAATTTTATAAAAAACTTATAAAATCGTTACCATGCGCTATTTATAGAAATATTGACGAATTAATTATCAAAATACGAGTTTTTTTTAGAAAGTACTATGCAAGTACAAGAAATTCAATAAATAAACACTAAACGTTAGGCTTAGTTTGTTTTGAATTTATAATAAATACATACATTTACCGCAATATAGTGTGTACTTAATAAACTAATACACGCTTATTACTGCTGACGGGCAATACTTTACTTTTTGTTCAATCAACGTTATGATCGGTTTGAGCCCCTTCGCCAGATTCCTAATTGATATTCGTGTATTATTCATCGATTCCAAACAAAATACTCATTTCGTGATATGAAAGCCATTACATTAAGGTTATAACGCAACTTGATGAAATTTTATAACTGTGAATTTAGTTATAGATTGGCGGCTGTAGATATTATTATTCTTAATTTAACCCGATTTATCTTAAAAATTATGAAAATTTACATAATAAAATTGCACCAGTTATTGGTCTATGATGTACATTTGCTGTACGCTTTTTATTTTAAAAGTGGCCTAAAAGACATTTTACAACATTAACAACAACAACAGCAATAACACGAGATGTAAACCAGCTGAACGTTCTAACGTATATTGTATGTAGCATTACTTTTATTTATGTAAGCATTATGAGTATGAAGTACATGACTCTCTGATAGGCGTGGAAATCATTTTAGCACATATCACAAAATTAAAGTGAAACATGAGCTTTTCTCGAGCAATATACGTATTATCATGTTTTGCTCGAGAAAACAGAGTTCTTTGATTCGAAGAATCCATGGTTATTGTTTCAATATTAGAATTTCAAATTATTCTCTGTCTGACGCTTCTACAACATCCGGCTAACAACGACAAATCTTTGAGTGGATGTTAGGATTTTATTTTAATGAGCTTCGGACTCTACTTGACTGGTAACGGAAAATTGAGTTAATTGAGAAAAAACGAAATAATTTAAGCTTCAATAAACTAGGATGTACAATATTTAATTTGTTTTTGATGATAGTCATCACATTAAATTTAAATGCTGTTGATGTTTGGTAATGACGCTTTTACATCAATATGTGCTTAATAGTTGTTTTCGTCTTAACGACTCATCTGAAACGTATGGGGAATGGTCGCATCACACGTTTAGTCTGGTGAAATATTTTTTCTATTAATGGTTTAAACCCTTCAAGCATGTAAATGAGCAGTGTATTTTAAGTTCATGATATTGCATACAATACGCAATAAACAGTAAGAGCTTGGGTAAGCCATGCGTCACCTTAAATGTAATGACTTAACATTGACAGACTCTATCTGGTAGTTTTGAGCGACAAACATTCTAAAATGGGATTATATTTGCAGCAATTTATTTTGAAATCCTTAATCACAACGCGAGATTAAGTTCAAGTTCAAGAGTAAGTTTGGAAACCTCCACCAACCGACCTATAGGAAGAACGAGCGAATGAAAAAATCATTGTTACATATATACACCGACACCTTTCTGTTATTTGGAGCTAAAGACACGTACCGTCCAACATGTTCTTGAATGACTATGTACCGATTGATTAAAAAAAAGATTTCGTTGATATGATGTTTCACTTGATTTCCTACAATTTTGCAATCATGTACAGATTTTGACTTTATATGTTTGTGTGATAGAGACATTGATCCTTAAGCTCAAAATCAATACAAACGTTACGCTTACATTGTATCGAGTGCATTATCAGCAAATTGTCTGCAAGCATATAAGAAGATTGTGTTACCCAGCTCGTTTTCCAGTCTAAGGTATGATAGAAAAAGATTTTTTTAAGCTTCATACTTGAAAACTATTTTAACTCAAATATTAAAATAAATATTAAAAAGTCAGAAATGGTAGTGATTTAAATTTGATGTTGGGATTTCATTACATTGTATATGTTGTTTGGCTGTTTGTTTGTGATACAGGATATGGCGTAGGGTAAAACTGTCTAAGAATTTCAATAACATCCGTTTGTACAGTGGTTTTTAAGCTTTAATATATCAAGCGTGATAACAGTGAGTCAATTAGATTTGTGGTGACTTATGTTGCGGATGTGTTTTTTTCATAAATGTTAACTGAAATCCACCCATATCTGTAAGAGCTGTTTAGGCAGATTTTAAAATTTATTTATCAAAATTATATATTGATAATAATTTATCTAAAGCTAAAATGCTCAATACTATGTGTAAAATGCAATAAAAGCATTGGGTTACCGCATTATCATGAATCGGCCATATAGTCGGGTCAATTTATGAAAAATACCACTCAACCCCCCAAAAGTGCTACAAAAGGTATTTTAACTGATCCTGGTAGGGTAGAATGGCCTTTATAACATATCAAAAGTTTACCAATATCGGACCACCGGAAAGTTTTGTATTTTTCTAAGACGGCGTCCAAGATGGCCGCCAAAACCTACCAATGATGATAACTATGTGAGTATCCACTCAAATTTCATGATTTTGGTGTCTAAACTTAGGTTTTTGGGGGCAAATAACACATTAAGCTAATAAAAATGTAAGTATATTACGTAACAGAGAAATCCAACATGGTGTTTAAATGACTGCTAATACAATGACTGCAAGTGCATAACTATTGACTCAAACGTGTTATTCTTTTTCGCAATTTTATAATAAATAGATTTTCATGTTTTGTTTTAAATAGTTACCCTTAGTATAACCGTGTATTCCGTTATTAAAGCTCAAGCGTCATAAACAACAAAATATAAGACCAGAACAACATTATACAAACATATCCGACCTGCGTGTGCTAAACACTGCCTCATGCTTGTTTTTTTTTAGGGTTGCGTTAACAATGCCATTATATTAGGCCCTTGTTGTGTTTATTGCAGCATTTCAAATCAGAGCATTAAACAAGATATTATTGTATCTTTTTTTCATAAATGGTTAAATTATGAGTGCAGACACATCCAGGCAAGATTTGTGTCCAATATGCAAGGAGATGAATGAGATTTCAAAGAATAACTGGGGTGCTATTCAGTGGAAGGGATTGAAGGGAGTAAATGAAGCTAGTGTAAAGCGGAAGTATTATCTTGTTACTGAGGCTGGCACTTAAGTACATTTAAATGTCGTCATCAGTACACAAGTGATAATAACATTAAAAGTTATGCTGTACAAAAGAGAACCACAAGGAAATCAAGTGGAGGTTTTGAAAGTCATAAAGACTGCAAACCTTGTGTTTGTAAGGTTCATTGGACACAGTGCATTTTGGCTGGGCACGTACTGACCAATTTGTTTTAGAGGCCTGTGATTCCCGTTCAGATGTCATTTGGTTTTTCTATGGAAAAGACACAATGCGCAAGGTTGCGGCAGTTGGTCATGCTATTATTGAAGCAGTTCGTTCACAAGCTGTCATTACTAGTGAGACTTGCCGTTCAAATCAATCATCAACAACGTCCGAAGGTAATTGTCGAATGCAGCGGATTTTGTTGAACCTGACATCATGGGCAGTGATATAGATATATAAATCTCTTCCTCCCCCCCCCTCCCCCCATCGCGGACGAATTTTCTGATCTGCAAAAACAGGCCACAGAGCTGAACACTTGAAATAAGACAATATTCCTATCTCGGAGTACCGGTTGGTAAGGCATGCTTGTACTGAGGTAGTATTCGAGGACCTGATGCGTTTTCTGGATTATGACAAGAGAGTCGATATTGTGTGAGAAGTCTTCTTCAGCATCAAGCAGGCAACACCGAATTGGCAGGGAATGAGGCATATTTTGCCGCAGGAAAGCCAGCATCCTGAGCAGTCGTCAGTCAAATTTTAGCCTATAATCATTTGTATTCTGGGGATAAGTCGTGCATTATGTCAACATTAGACTCTGTTTGTAACCTGGCCATGAAGCACACCCTTCCCACCATGTTAACGTTTGGCAAACCATTGTATTGGAAGGCTGCCGAAATCATCATTGATGTGCCACAAAGTAGTTGCCTGAAAAGTATTGTTCTGATGTTAGGGTGTTTTCAAACACTCATTCACTTACTGGGGACCATAGGATTTATCATTGAAGGAATCGGTCTAAAAACATACTTGAGACTATTTATGGGGAAAATGCCATTGGGCAGATTATGTCAGGGAAAGCTGTTCAGACGGCTTTGCGGGGCCATTCTCGTGTTGACAAGTGCCTACACAGCAAGCTTATATCAGGAAGGTCCCGACATTAAGATACTGCTTGTTCAGGCAGAGGACTTGTACTCTTCCATTCTGATGGGCGAGGCTACGCAGATGGTCCATGTTCTTACATAAAGATCAAACTCGAGACTGCTACAGAGAAGAAGAAACATGAACATGCCCAAACCACAAAGGCAAGCCAATTATTGCTGAATTATCAAATTATGGTAAGCAAGGCAAGGATGTTGATCAAGGCGGGTTGTACTGGTTGTTGGATGATGCCTTTGCGTCTTTCCGTCTTTGCTGCAGCTGGGTACTTCAATTATCTGCGATCTGCTTACATTGCTCTGCTCAGCACAGCTCTGACTAAAAGGGGAACAGAGAGGTCGAACTTCCTTTCCTGTAACTGCTATTGCATACACTCAAAGAGCGAAAAACTGCAGCACCTTTAGCGCTTTGATTATCACACGCTTTTAAACTAAATAAAATACATCTCAAAGGGACCTTTTCACAGATTTGGGCATGTATATAAGTTTTTCATTTAATGCTTTATATTGATAAATGTAAACATCTGATCGAAATAGCTTCAGTAAAAAACAAAAATAAAATTAAAGAAAGAAAAAAGTAACCCCCAACTCGGCTCGAACCACTGACCCCTGGAGAAAAAGTCTAGCGCTTAGACCACTCGGCCATTCCTGTTCACACAATGAATGATGTATTTTTACACTTTATATAAGCAATCTTCATAGTCTCACAAAATATAACGACAACAACAGAACTCTCCAAATAATTCAATCGTTTCGCGTTGCAACGCTTTATATTTTTCAGGTTTTTAAATCGTCAACAGATGACTGTAATGGATATTTTAAAGCATGGTAAATGTTCAGTATTACTGTTTCCTCACAAATATCATAACTACAACGAAAAGTGGCGAATCTAAAACAATTCTTTTAGTTAAAAGTTGTTTACTATTGTGACGTCATTTCATGTTGACGAGGGCATTGCACCAAAATAAAGCCATGCGATTGGTTAGTTATTGATTATGTAGCCAATGAAAACGCTTAAAAATGTTGTTTTACACATGGTAATATACAAAAATGCGTAATGTTTGTATTATATTGAAAACAAGTTATAGCATGTGATAAAATATGATTCAAGCTATTAAACTTTATTGCAAGGAAATTCAACAGGACACAAAATAACGAAACAATTTGTTTTTATTTTACACTAAATTGAAAAACAACAAATAACTACATGTTTCTACATATTGTACGCAATAAGCAGTAAATGAATATAAAAATAATAAGTAAACAATAAATGTAGACATTGTAATCATTTTTAAATAAAATAATGTAAAATACCAACAATGTCTTTGTTGATATGATGAAAACAATAAGGCATTCTTCGTGGGTAAATGCATTTCTTTATATATAAGAACCAACAAAAACTATGTAATTACTTTATTTCCAAAAACATCATGTTATGAAAAGCCGTAAAAGTAATTGGTTATATCATGTTAATTTTCATAGTGATAAATAAAATGGTAACACACATGTGTATTCAGTTATGATGTTTTATGTATATCCATTGCTGCAACTGAACATATAACGCTATGGCATTAATTGCGCCGTTGCTGTCTAAACCAAATTCCTTCTACCGTGTACCAGCAGCATAAAGTAGCATTTACCCACGAGGTATGCCTTATAAGTTGACGAATCGCCTGGACCAGTCCACTGCCAGAGCCAGATATTATTTTAATCTTTCGATCACTAATGGGCGATACGTTAACGTCACCGAACCAACTAGGACATAAATACAACCGCGGAGGCGGTGTCTTACCTACTAAATCTCAATATATGCTATTTACCCGTTTTAAGGAGTATCTTGACAAAGGCTTAGTTTTAGAACAATATCAACAAGTATAGACAAAATCTCACGCGGCAAGTTCACATGGCGGTTTCGGTGAACGTGTTTTCGGTCTCTTTTAAAGCGTACCTTTTCTCGCAATCGCGAAATGTCACTGGTATTGTACGATTCAAGGTCGCCAGCGTTCAGGTCATCACCATCAGCGTTCAAGTCATCAACGCCAGCGCTCAGGTCATAACCACTAGCGTTCATGTCATCACCGTCAGCGTTCAGGTCATCACCGCTAGCGCTCAGGTCACCACCGCCAGCGTTCAGGTCATCGCCGCCGACGTTCAGGTCATCTCCGCCAGCATTCATGTCATCACCGTCAGCGTTCAGGTCATCACCGCCGACGTTCAGGTCATCACTGCCAGCGTTCAGGTCATCAACGTCAGCAATCAGGTCATCACCGCCAGCGTTCAGGTCATCACCGCCAGCGTTACTATACGACACTATTAAAATCTGCATATTATACAGATGCGACATCGCTTGCAATGTTATTTGGTCACCGTTTTCATATTCTGTAGACATCCGCGACAAATAATTTTGTGGTTACTCAAATATTGAGTTCCAACAGTTTGCTCCACAAATCCTATTACCACGTACGGGTGTTTGCCTCAAAAGCTTATTACGTCTTGTCTAAGCGTTTCTGCGACATCGCTTGCGGTGTTATTTGGTCACCGTATTCATATTCTGTAGACATCCGCAACAAATAATTTCGTGGTTGCTCAAGTATTGAGTTCCAACAGTTTGCTCCACAAATCCTATTACCAAATACGGGTGTTTGCCTCAGAAGGTTACAACGTCTTGTCTAAGCGTTTCTTCCGACCTATGTATTCCGTATTCGCGTAGGTGATATGAAACAACTGCAAACTGATAGTTTCCGTTCCAATAGGACCCATTATGACGGGCAATCCGAATTCCGATCTCAGATTTTCAACCTGAGACGATGTTGTTGTAGGTATGCAATACTGTTTGCGATGTAACCGTTGCTTGTCGGAGTCACCAGTTGTTGTTCACGTTTTTTGTGTGATGTTGTATACGTGTTACCATGTTTCTTCCGAACGGGCAGATTGTCCTGCTCGAGCAAATTCTGGGTCACGATATTTAAGTTTGTACATGTTTGTTTTCAAAGATCGCTTTTGAATCGACCCATCTTCTGCCTATATTATCCTATTTAATAAACACGTTTTTTATAGCGTAATAGCACTGAGTCTCCAATATTATAAATCGGTGTTTTGTTTGCATTCTCGTGAGCTCTGTTGTTTCGGTTATTACACTTTAGTGTTGCGACCTTTGCGGCATCTCTTAGTTTATTTATTAGTGGTTTGCAATTTAGTTTTAAAGTGTCAATATAAGGATGCCTTGCATAGTAAATTTCATGCGGTTAATTCCATGCTGGACATTCGTTTGGGTCATTGTTTACTTTACCTTGATACTCTGGTAGCTGTTTTGCCCAGTTTATACCAAAGCTATCCGCATGCGTCATGCTTAATTATTTTTGGTTTACCAAATTCTGCAAATATGCGATTCAAATGTTTAGTGATTACATCGGCTGATTTGCTAGGTATAGCTCATAACCACACAAACCGACTAAATATATAATTACGCTTAGAATGAATATACATTTTTCTGTATTGTATATAACTGCATGCCTCTGCATATCGACGTGATCGATTTGAAGTATATCGTGCATAGAACTGCTGAAAACATGCTTTAATTTTGAAACTTCAGTATATCTTCGTTTTAACAAATGGTATAACCCTCTCACACCTCTCGCAAACAAGCCATTACTTTTACGGTGTTTATGAATTATAACTTTGCTGCATGTTGATTCACACAAAAGCTCTTTTCCCTTATAGTACAATCGATTATTTTCAATCGAATAAAACCCCTTGTATATTTGAATCTTTCGCCGTGTAGATCGTTCGAAGTTTGTCTTTTCTGCCAACGGTATATGATACGTCCCGTCCGATACCACTTCGAAAATTATTCCATACTCTGTATCGGACATTAGCCAACACGCCCTCCAGCCCTTTGCTAACGCCATCATTATCGTCAACAGCAAGCATATCGACCTGAAATACATCATTGAAATAATGTTTGTTAACAACAATAAAAGTGAAAAGTGATATTTCACCGTGGAATAGTGGTATTGCACCGTGGTATCTTATGCATTGCGCAGCTGCACCCAAACGACCAACCGTTTGAGAAGAGAACCCGTATTTCCCAGCAGTTTTCATAGAAAGGAAATGAACTTTTCCGGCCCTACAATGAGCCAAAGAGCTGAGCAGGTACCGGTGCGATCATGGATTGACGATTCTATCCAAGAATATTCGCCTTCTATCGCTTATTCAAAGATGGCAAAGTTGTCAGTCTCCAGCAGAAATACCGATAGATTCACATTTTGTTCTATCCACACGGTTCCTGTAAGACTGATCTTATATAACCAAACTTGTCGAAAGGGCCTCAAACCCAAAGCAAAACTTACGGGCACCTCGTTTTTCCGATTTCCGATCAATTGAAAACAAGCAGTTTTGTCATTTTGAATAGAACTTAACGTCTTTGGTCTAAAATGAATAAATATGATCGCTTAGGTCGATCTTCACCACAGCTAAAAATTGTGGACAATAATGACCACAACTGACCATTTCGGACAATACTCATTAAAAACTGACCATTTTTACTTAACCATTTCATTTTTAACATGACTTACAAAGGTATGCGACAGTTATCGTTAATGTTGCGACATATATCGGCAGTTGAAATTTTTGAGACATTTATCGTTAAAGTTGCGACATATATCGTCAGTAGGATTTGTGACATAGATCGGTTCTTGCGACATTTATCGTCAACGTTGCGACAAATCTCGTAGCCTGCGACATATAACGGCGATTCGACATTTAACGGCGCTACACACGCCGCGCGCGTAACGGGCCATGCAGGAAGCGGGCAGCTTCATCTAACATCACAACCCAAGTGACTGAAACTCCCTAACCATTGCGACTCACAGGACTATGCTTCGCATGTTGCGAACCGGGTCATCGGAAAGGAGCAGCTGAATGTTCAGCGAACAGCTTGAACAATAAGATAAGTTGTTTATGTATAGAACCCCGTTATTACACATTAATTTCGATTAACGGTATTTTTAACGATTATGTACAGAAAGTTCTAAAAGTCGAACCCAAGTGGCATTCAACATGTTGTTAATACGCTAACAGTCGTATTTAATAGGAATGGGAAGCCTCGATTTATTTGAGAATTTGTTTATAGGTACGATATTAAAGGAGCGTATCATTACGTTGATAAATTCAAAGAACATAGAATATATTATGTCTTTTTTATATATATTTTAGATAACAAGTGAATAGCATGCAGTGTTAGGTTTTATATTAGTTTCTATTCGGCATTAAAACAGCCGATTACATATATGCTAAAACTCGGTAAACCAAAAACAAGTAGTATCAATCCCTACGTCAAAATGACTTAAAATATTTATGCTTTTGGATGCTTGTATGCATGACAATCTAGAATAAGAAAAAGCATTATATGCAAGTGACTCGACGAGTTTGGATATTAATTGACCGAATACACATGCATTTGAATTCCTTCTCAGAGTATGTTGGCTCGGGCATGTGATCGATATGCATAAAATCAGTTTTTTTCTAAATGCAGAATGGCTAGGCTAGAAAAAGTATTGATTCGATGATCTATCAAATTCACCAAAAGATAGAAAAAGTAGTCACTATAAGATTCGTAACTAGTAATGTAGGGCAGATCATTTTCTTTCAGAGTGTGATTGAAAATAAAGTAAGGTTGCTAAAAAGACATTTATACAAATGCATAAATGTCAGAGCTAGTTGGAGAGCTCCCGGCATCGTGACAAACCAAGCTATTTTGGAACTTACGTTAAGGAAAGAAAACGCTAGGCAATAGCAGTGGAAAATATTTCAAACACAATCAAGTGTGTTTGTTTAACATATTTGCTGATACAAGTAGCACATATTATGGAGATTTTATAGAAAGTTGTAGTTTTTATGTAGATAGGCAAAATGATAGACAAGTCTACGACTTTCATGGAATTTAAGAGAAAATTTAGACAGCAATTTGTTTTATTTACTTTAAGAACAGAGTAAAGGTATGGAACAGCATGGGGTAAACATTCAGTTGATAGATTCGCATCGCATTTAAATAATACATTTAGAAGGTTTTATTCCCGATGGTGGGTTCCAGGAACAGAGACAGTTTGGAAAACGATGTAAACTGGTTAATTGCGCCACCTAGGTTGGTTCCGAACTGCATCGCTAAGATGATATCAGAGAAAGCAACATGCACCCAAAGATTGTACAATTTTTGGAAGAGATTGTACGATTCCTGGAAAGGGAAATAACGTTTTTTTTTGGTAAAAATAAATTATCATTTGATATGATAGCATTAAAATGCACACCATATTTTTTGTATTGATGCATATATGACATATGTTTGACAGGTATTGGTTTGAGATATACTCTGAATGAACTATTAGAGGAGGCGGGCCTGAATGGGCAACACAAACATGTAGATCAAATGGCGGACAGAATGGCTGGATACTTGGTGTAATCAAGAGCAGACAATACGGTGAAGAAACATAAGTTTTCATTTGAACATTCAAAACATATTGCGAAGAAAATTCGTTCATTGCAATGCAAGCCTTACCTATATCAGTAGCAATGTACAGGACTCAATTGATGGATCAAGGAAAATCGAACAACATTGTTTCATCTGTGTTCTACAGTATCAAATGGGTTAATTCCATTATTGGTGTAAATGATCCAACGGAAAACAAAATTATTAAACCTTCAAAACGTGTGTGTTCAAAACCGGTTCACAAGAAAGATGTAAGGTCATCAGAAATGATACAGTGCTTATGTATTATTTATAAAGATGCTACTGATGTCATCGATGTAAGAGATTTACCTATGCTCATTTTAGGATATGCTAGTTTCGTGCGTATGAACGAAGTAAGTGAACTTTTTTGTAAATACATACAATTCATTTCTGATCATTTGGTTATCAATGTGCGCCATAGCAAAACTGACATTTATAGGAATGGCTCGGAGATTGTTATTGCAAAAGGTACAATAACAGCTTGTCCATATGGAATTTTAGCAAAATATATGTCATTAGCAAAATAATCTAATGAATCAGACGATTTTTTTCAAACCTGCTTTTCGTTCTAAAGCTGTATCCTCTTTGATTAAGAAAGACAAGAAATTAAGTTACACTAGAGCAAGAGAATGCATTGTTAAAAAATTGAAATTAGTTGGTCCCGAACTTAACCTTGGTAAGGACTCACTGCGAGATAGTGGAGCCACAAATGTGACAAGTGCTTAGAGCATTTCTGAAAGAAGCCTTAAGAGATATGGGAGATGGAAAACTGACAAAGCAAAAGACGGTTATGTTCAAGATTCTTTAGATAAGATATTATCTGTTACAAAAACTTTAAACTTGTAATTTGTTAGACATTCAAAATTTGTTTATACTACGGATGAAACTACATATATATGAATTTGAATTTGAAGTTTATCGTACTATACTTTGCATGGGTTATATGCGTCTCTCGCAAATCGCACAACAGAGCTGTTGTTTTTATGTTTTTTTGAAGCAAAGTTAGAACTTCGCGTTACATCGTATAGCGGAATACTGTTGTCCTGACGGACATGAGAAAACAAACCGGTTTTGTAAGTTTGTGTGTGTAGGGCTAGCGAAATCGTCAACGTGGCAACATCAAAATCAAATTCATGTTTTTGTTGTATACAAGATTATGTATATATATATACATATGATTTTTGATTTTACGAAGATGCTCGAATAAAGGCCGTCAATCCTATATTCTGAAGAATGGACAAAGTGCATGGCTACGGTCCACACGTTTCTTCCTTGGTTGGGTGTTTCCACCAGAGAAAAGTAAAGGGAGTTGTTCGTGGGCGACGACCATTCTTATGATGAATACAAGGTTTAATCTGTAGTTAATCGTAAAAGAAAATTACTTTATGGTAATGCGGTTCAATTTTATTAAGTTATTTTGAAGCTTAAACCAGTCAAAATTTAAAAAAACTTTACTACAGATTTTATCTATGCATAAACGTATGCACATAATACAAATATGCACATGAATTGTGCTTGTTACTATAGATTAGAAGTTTTGTACTTGCTTTATAAATGCAAGTTTGTATTGAAGCGCTGTGCACATGTTGCCACAATATATGCGTCTCTCGCACATCGCACAACATAGTTGTTGTTTTAATGTTTGTTTTAAAAAAAGTTAGGACTATATGTCAACTACCCTGCTGCCACTGATGGTCTTTCTTTCAACATAACCTGTGAATATTCTACACTGGGCTTACGATATCAATGTACAGCGGAACAAGTTATTGGCGTCGCACTGAAGTGCGGGGACTAGTATGTAATACGTTTTTTTCGCTTATGGGAAAAGTTATATTACGGATCAAAGTATATATTTTTGTTTTAAGAATATCTTGCATAGTGGTGGTTGTTTGTGTAAATTAAGGTAAATAAGTACTGCATTTGTGCCTATTACATTTACTACAACATGTATTGCCAATAATGCAAAGCTAATTCTTTTAATTAATAAATGATCACAGGGACTTGGCAATAATAACAGATCACAGGGACTGGGCAAATATGCGAACCGGTGAAACTTTCTGGTTTTGTATAAAAACGAAACATAATCAAACTATATTTTTATTTTGTGGTTTTTCTAACAATAGCGCAGGTTTTTGCTGTTCGAGTTTTGGTTAACGCGTATTTTCTTCAATTTTACAAGACGACAGCGATTACACGGTTTATTGCTTTATTGATAACCGTTACACTACAATCACTTATTAAGGCAGTAGGTGCCTAATAAGATCGGGAATAGTCGGTCGATATCGCCGTATTCGGAAAGCGTTTCGGCTATAATGCGATATCTACGGTAAAGTCCGGAAATTATACTAAATACACGAAATAAATTAGTATTTTTAAATTTTAGAGTTCAATTTGCTTATCTCGTTAAGATTTAATAACGATACAATAAAAATATAAGTTAAATTAATTCGTTTCATAAAATATTTGTGTTCATGACGTCACGGTTGTTGGAATTTTCTTAGCAAAATGAAATTGCGAAATAAAAGCGAGCGATTTGCAAAATCGAAAAAGAAGCAAACACCGATCGACAACGTTGTGTTCGATAACAATTACTAGTATATAATACACAGGCTGGACCTCAGCTGACATGGTTTACACTATAAGACACAGTCTGAACCTTCACTGACATGGTTTACGGTATAATACACAGGCTGGTCCTCAACTAACAGGGTTTACACTATATTACACTGGCTGGTCCTCAACTGACAGAGTTTACAGTATAATACACAGGCAGCACCTCAACTGACATCATTTGCACTTTTATAAACAGGCTGGTCCTCAACTGACATTGTGTACTCCATAATACACAGGCGAGACCTCAACTGACAGGATGTACTCTATAATAAACAGGCTGGTCCTTCACTGAGTGTTCTCTTTATTACCTTTATTACACAGGCTGGTCCTCAACTGACAGGATGTTCTTTATACTACAATGGCTGGTCCTCATCTGACAGGGTGTTCTTAATAATACACACGCTGATCCTCAACTGACAAGGTGTACTCTATAATACACAGGCTAGATCTAAACTGGCGGGGTGTTCTCTATAATACACAGGCTAGACCTCAACTGACAGGATTTACACTGTAATACACAGGTTGTTCCTCAACTAAAAGAGTTTACACAAAAATACACAGGTTGGTCGTCATCTGACATGGTTAACACTATAATACACCGGCTAGTCTTCAACTGACAGGGTTTACACTATTTTACACATTTTACACAGGCTGGTCATCAAACTGAGAGGGTTTGCACTATAGTACACAGGCTGGTCCTCAACTGACAGGGTTTACATTACAATACAAAGGCTGGTCCTCAACTGACATGGTTATACTATAATATGCATGCT
>NC_068359.1:17694391-17729391 GCF_020536995.1 Dreissena polymorpha | reverse complement strand
GTTTATCAAAGTTAACTTTGTGGAAAAAAAAACTGTAAACATTTTGCCAATAAAGGAAACGTAGAATGCGGACATTTAAAGTTTCACGTAAACAAGCACATATGTTTTTGTTTTGTATTCAATGTGTATTTTGTATGCGTTGCCATATAATTTTTTATGTATGTATTTACAATTCATATCACTAAGATACAATTAGATCTTTATATGACAGGTATGTATGTTACATTTTAAATAAGTCTCAATTAAATATGTTTTTAATTATTTTTTTTGTAATAATAACAGCTTTATGGATGTTTTTGATATTCTGTTCGCCGGTTATTGTGCATATTTAATTTAATGCATTTTAACACAAACAACTGCACTTAGTGATAAATCAGAGGGCACGTGTACGCATGTGACATGTACATGTAACTTTACGCTTAATATTTTGTGACCTTTCTCCCATATTGGACGTTATTGTTTAAGTTTCGAAAGCACATATTGCGAGACCAATTTAAACGAAGAGAAAGCAATTTTAATAATACTCTTCAAATAATGTCATGTAAGCGTTCCCCATAACGTTTTGAACGTAAAGTTATAACAATAATCAGTTTGAATGTTTCTCTATATTTACGTTGTATAAACAACTTTTTTCATAACATTTTCGTAAATATATTGCTAATTTTTGACTACCATAGAAAGTGAATTATTTTTTGAAAACCTGGTATTTTTTTATGAATAATTTATTAACAATGAGACTTTGACGTGTTATTATAATTAATAACATCATGTATTCGAAACAATATTTCCATTTTTGTATGTTTCCCAATCTTTGCACTAGCAACATATAGTTAAACCCATTGATACATTGTTAGTTTTCTCTTACATCACTAACATAAAATGTCCTCTTATAATTATAACTGCGTTGAAATTTTTTAATTGTGTGTGCAATTTCACGAGTCAAAGTATTAACCATACAGCATGGTGATAATGATAAAGGACGTTGACGCAGTGCATAATGGTTATAAGTCAGATCGCAATTATAGTTTGTTTGAAAGTATTGGCTGCATTCGTTGTTTTGTCATAAATATTAATTTTAAATATCTTAATACCACATAAGGGACAGTACTGCGTTCGTATAAGTTACCACATAGTTTCCGGGTGAAAGAGGTTGTCCTCCCTGTGCTGCAGCTTGACTTACTTAAAACGTATACACCATAACAAAACCACTTTATGAGCTAGAGAAAATATAATTTTCTTTGTTTGAGTGAACGAATTAAAAGAAAATTGATTTCCCTTTACATAATACATAACGTATAGTCCGATAGGTGGCGTTGTCGAAGGGATTAAGCACAAGTAAATTGATTAAAAATCATTAAGCGTTGGAGGGTCGACAAGACCGGTTTTGTTCAAACGTACACGATTATGGCGGACAGAGAAATGGCGCAAGAAAATTCGACACTTACATGTACAATTCAAAACAAGCTGAAAGAAGGTTTGCCGAGCTTCGACAACAGCGCAACGATTATTTATCGTTAAAGGAAGAAGTGAGAGGAAGTTTATTGAACGTCGCTTCAGAAGTGAAAAAAGTGAAGAAACAAAGACATTGTTTGGAAATTACAAGGTAACAAACTTCAGTACGAGTTTAATACTGACATAGTAGATATTGTCAAGCAGTGTATGTGGGCGCTAGAAAACAGGAAACACGAGTATTGCAAGGAACAATTGACAGAGGTAGAAGGAAAAATGCATAAACGAAACAAGTGCATAAGAATTGCGGATTCTTCTTCAAGTGGGTGGGAAACAGAGCGCCAGTGTGAAAGCAACCCGATAGCAAAGACGAGTCGAAGATTTAAAAGGCGGAAAACAGGGCTTTAAAACGAAAGCGCTCCTCATTGCGCGGCAAGATGACGTCATCGCAACGACCGGAAGTTCTAAGTGAGAATTTTTCTTCAAACAAGGCATGGGGCACCCCATCGTTTAGTCGAGGATACAGCCCCTTTTCCGGCACAAGAGGGCGGCTTTTTCGGTGCCTGAAAAGTTACAGCTAGCTCAGCCACCGCAACCGCACCTAGGCCATGTTTCGCATGCGGAGAGTTTTCCCACTTCAGACGTACATTGTCCACACGTCGACAGGTACGCATCCACAGCCGGGAACCAGTCTTCAGCAACAACCGCCCGGAAACAGTAACGTAGCCAATTACACTTTAAAAGATAAGTATGATTATGATTTAAACTTATTGACTCACGAATGCTATGAATATGAGCAAGGACAAAAAATATCATTGTTAAAGACAGACTTGAAAATCATATAGTATTTTGGCGTGCTAGTGTTACCAATGAGTATATTTTAGATGTTATTGAGAACGGATGCAAGCTCCCTTTGTGTACTTTACCATGTAGTCAAATTATGAAAAACAACAAAAGCGCAATAAATGATACTTATTTTGTTTCAGAGGCAATTACAAATTTATTAAAAAAGAACTTAATTTAAAGGTGCATAGAACCGGCTCATGTTGTAAATCCACTGACCGTGTCAACCCATAGTTCCGGAAAAAGAGGTTGATATTAGATTTAAGAGAAGTAAACAAACACCTTTGGAAACAGACGTTTAAATATGACAATATACATGTTGTAATATCATTTTTAGAGAAGGGCCATCATATGATCAAATTTGATCTCACCATCGCCCATCACTTTGTGGATAGTTACCTTACACATACAGATTTTTTAGGTTTCTCATGGATAGATTGTGAAGGAAATTTTTCATATTATACATTTTTGGTTTTGCCTTTTGGTTTGTCAAGTATTGCTATATATTTTCAAAGCTTACACGACCACTTGTGAAAAAATGGAGAGGGGAAGGAATTTCGATGTCCATGTTTTTAGATGATGGCATTGGGTGATTCACGACTTATTATTAAGCTTTTACTATGAGCAATCATATAAAAGGCGATATAGAAATGTCTGGGTTGTTCCAAATCCGAAAAAGTAAGTATGGATTCCAGTACAGATTTTGGAATATTTGGGAACGATTTTGAATACAAAGAAAGGCATTATAAGTATTACGGATAGGAGATTACTTAAAGTGCGGTCAAGCAAACCTGATTTGTTATTAGAGGACTACAAACACAGGAATGTGCCTGTAAGGAAAATGGCAAGTGTGGTAGGGCAGATAATTTCAATGGGAGTTGTACTCGTTAATGTGTCACAAATAATGACCAGGTCATTAAGTGCAAACATTTTGCAGGCGCCTTATTGGAGTTCTTATGTTCATCTTGAAGATGCAAGTAAAATGCAGTTACAATTCTGGTTGAGTAATTTACAATTAATTAACTCCAAGCCGATAACTATGTTTGACAAGTGTTCAAAACATAATGTATTCCGATGCTAGTTCAACAGGTTTCGGAGGCTATGATGTGAATCCAATTCAGGGAGTTTCGCATGGAACGTGGTCCCAAAACGAACAATTGAAATCGTCAACTTGGAGGGAACTGATGGCGGTATATCGTGATCTTCAGTCGTTACTTCACATTCTCAGTAGTATCAGCGTATCTAATGGTTTATCGACTACCAAGGGGTAAAGTCTATAGCAGTTAAAGGGTCCATGAATAGGGATTTGCAAGGAGTTGCTTCAAATATTTCATACGTGTTTACAGAATAACATAATATTAGCTTTGGAATCGATACCTTGGTCTGATAATGAAAAAAAGGACTATTTGTCCAGGATTGTAGATTTTGATGATTGGGGTTTAGCCCCCAGTACAATGGATCAGGTGTGGCAAACTGGAAGTGGATTGGTTTGCGTCTGAGCATAACGCAAAATTGCCAATATTCTATTCCCGTTTTTGGAATCCGACATGTAAAGGTGTCGGTGCATTTGCAAAATACTGGGGTGATCATACAGGCTTATTTATTCCGCATACCAGTCTTATTTGCAGAGTATTTAAGAAAATGCAATTTGATAAAGTACAAGGTATTTTAGTACGTTTGTCCAGCATGTATTGGATTGGTTTGATAAGCCTGTACATAAATACGCGTTTCTAAAATGGCAAAATGGCAAAGGCATGTTTGGGAATGCCGACTTACATTTTAGAATGCTGGCATTAAAATAGATTTAAAAAACAAGATGATCAGATTTGATTAGAAAACTGGTTGTTTTTGACATTTAAAACGAGTACGTATGTAAACCGTACACGGCGATATCGCCCCGTACGATAAAAAGGCGGAATCGCCAGCACGAGAATGAGCATTATTAAGTGTAGGCGGTATCGCCAGGTACACCGGTGTTATGATAATTAATACAAGATTTGTGTCAAATATTTATTGATGTGAGTTTATTTAAGAATATAAAATATAGTTAGCTTATAGACGGTAATATATTTTGTGTTTTTGTATTTGTTTTTCTTATGATTTATTGTATGTCTAAGACAAGATGTTTTTACCGAAATATTTTTTACACGATTGTTATTTCATTCAGAGTTACAAAGAGGATATAGGCGAGTTGCCGAAGGTTTTATCGAACAAAGTGGAGCTGCTCCCCGACAATTTTACTCAAGTCCAGAGCTCAGATTAACTGTAAAAGTTACCATAATGCGTTTGAATGTTTTATGAAGTGGGCTTTGAGTAATGGGTTTGGGAGTAGTGACATTTTGCCCGCTAAAGCATTTACGGTAGCATTATATCTTGTTTCAGTAATACAAACTGCTAGTTCCCCAATCCCAGTTGTTACTGCATTATATGCAATAAAGTGGCATTATGATATGTTTGGGTTTAATTCATCTACTTATTCAAAATAGTTAGTAAATTTATGTGAATCCGGAAAAAGAATTTTGGCAAAGGCAAAAATGAAAAAGAGCCAAATTACAGTTGAAATTTTAAGGAAAATGTATACTAAACTTTATGAAGAAAATAATTTAAAACATCAACGAACTGTTTGTGCCATTTTGATGGTTTATGCTAGTTCTTGGATAATGATAGCTTGTACAGGGACCTAATTGTGTCCGGTTGAAAACACCAGCAAATTGATACATTGGGGAAAGTGAGCAGAATATAATTATTTGTTTTGTAATATTAGTAAAACGAAAAAAGGGTTTAAAGTCAGGAATTGTAACAAACATATACAAATTTTCGTGAATTGTTTATGAATGGTGTAAAGCCACATGTGGCAGACGTGACAGTTTATTGTATGCATTCTTTGCGAGCAGGTGGTGCTTCTGCCGCCGCAAATAATGGTGTTAAGGACCGAATGTTCAAACGTCATGGCAGATGGACAAGTGAAAGCGCTTAAGACGGATGTGTGAAGGACAATTAACACGAGAGGTTGTCTGTGTCTTTGTGCTTAGGACTATAGCACGTGCCGTAAAGAACATTCTTTACGTTAAAATGTGTATACCTACTCATATAAGTAAATATACTTCTAATATGTTGTTGTATTGTTGTTCCAATCCATTTTTATGTTATATATATGTACAAGATAATATTTGTGTCTTGATATTTTTCATATTTTCCCGCTCTTTGATATCAGCAATTTCACCAAGTGCTAAATGCAAATAACAATTTGAATTGTTTTAATTGAAAATTGTGTTTGTTATTATTATCAGACTAGGAGATGGCTTATGGAAAATATAATGTTCTTTGTTTGAGTGAACGAATTAAAAGGAAATTGATTTCCCTTTACATAACTTATAGTCCAATAGGTGCCGTTGTCGAAGGGATTAAGCACAAGTAAATTGATTGAAAATCATTCAGCTTTGGACGGTCGACACGACCGGTTTGAAATTTGGATTGGAACAATGTATTATTGTTTGTTTTCATTACAAAAAAATACAATTCTTTTATACATGCATGTCTTATTGAGAGTTTTCAATATTAAATGAATTTATAATGAGTGTGATATATATATGTATATACTTTATGCGGGTACATGTACAGCAATTTCACCAAGTGCTAAAAGTAAATAACAATTTGATTTTTTTACTTGAAACGTGTGTTCGGTATTATTATCAGACTAGGAGATGGTTTATGGGAAGATTACTGTTTTATATTGAAAACACGATAAAAAAGCATTGCGTTTAAACGTATATTAAAATCCATGTTAATGACAAAAACGTGGTTGATTCTACTCTGAAGCTCTTTTTAATACCTGTAAACGTGTATTGCACAATTGGTTGAAAATATACAAAACTATTAAAGATAAGACCTGTATGTGTTTATGTATTACGTATAGTATGTGAAGCGCCGCGACGCTCACTTTTGCTTGTTTTGGACATCATGCTGAGACTATATCAGCTATCAGCATGAACATTATTGTTAGAACATTCGTTGGTACATGAGCTTCTCACCAACGCGCCCCTCTTCCCGCGGATGAGGTTAATTTGATTTGAGCTCAACATATCGGACGGATATGGTTTCCTCTGGGTACTTCGGTACGCCAACGTACCATATTAAAATTGATTTGAGTAAAAAAACTAAACGGCTGGAAACTTAAGATATATCTTCCAGAATATTTTCAACTTTGATGAGTCTAGTAAGTGTATTAGGACAGATTGTTGGGGCACATTTCGGAACCTCATAAATTGCAGCCCGAGGTTCGAAAAGACCTCATAAACTTTCAAATACGAACTAACTTTATAACGTTGATATGCTCTTTGAACAAGCGTGCGGTATATATATATCATTACTATGCACCATGTAGGTTATATCCTTTTTGTATGTGCATACTAAATTTTTGTGATAAGCCATAAGACTTTGAAAGTTTTCAACTTCGAACTTCATATAAAGCAGATATATCTAATTGATGAGAAGGGCATGCACTTCAATAGTTCATATTACGCGCACCTTAGCACAAGGCGATTATTGTTTACAGGCTTTCGTGATCACCTCTCTGACTGGGGCGATACCTTACGACTATGCATTAAACCGACGCTCAATTTTTCAGTTTTTTTTAGCACTTGTTCAAAATAGATATATACTTAATGACGTGTCTCTACTTGGCCGAACCTTGCTTCCGTGTGGAGTACGATCTCATATAAGCATAAACACTCAGTTAATGGTATGCGGTTAATTACTGTTAAGAATACAGGAGAATGTCGTGAATACTCGTGAACATATGCTTTATATTGTTTTTCATGAAATGTATTACATATGACGTGTCATCAACACATTTGCGCTATGGGTTCAATAGCAAAATAAAGTCGTCAAATAAATTATTTTCATGTGTATACGACGGACATACACATGTATGTCGAAGTGTCTGTGTGTTATGTTGTTTGGTTGTTAATATGTAAATAAACAACGATTTGAATTTCTAATGCGTGAGTATTATAACATGAGGTCGTAAGAAGATACCCAGAATGTCCTACAGTTGTTTATAAATAAATAACAATTATACGCCATATGTTGTTTTTCTAACATAATTTCACACTATTTGTATAATGTAAATGAAAAGTGTATTTAATCTGCTGTGTCATGTTTTGAAACTTCTTTCTGGATTGTTCACAAGAGGTTTAACAATGCTAAAACTGTTTGGTTGTCTGTAGTCTATATGCAGATCAACAAGCATCGAGTTAGGCTATTGGATCGAAATTAGATCTTTTTTATCCATAATGCTAGTTTCGACTCATATAAGAAGTTTCTTTAAGAATATTTATAATACACAATCAAAAATCCTTCTGCATTCCTTATTTTCATGAACAAACCTATAAATACAAATATAAAATATATGAAGCGAATTTATATATTTATTGTTCAACAATACCACCAACAACAACACAACAACAATTGTGCTGTTAAATTTTATTCAAAGAAAATATAATTTTGATCGTAGAATTGTTTAAACTTCTGCATTGTTTTTATTTATTGCATATGCGCGCTAAAAAAAGGGGAGAAGGGAAAAAAACACTAATGGAAGCATTTTAGCGCAACATTCTCTTATGTGGAATCGTCATTAACCCCACCATGGCCAAGAGTAGCCCCAGATGCATATCCGAACTCAACGCCAGTACCAGTGCCATTTTCCGCAACCCCAGGACACGCATTGCCTGAGTGTGTTCATCCTGAGGCATACGGATTGACTACAGGGCCACCACGCGACGGGTCTCCAACGGCAACACCAACCCCAGTTGGGCCAGATCATTGCTAGGCCTGATTCTGAAATGGGAATAATTATAAGGTCACACCTGTTTAAGTGAAATATAATAATGCTTTATTAGCGTCGATTCACGTATGATTGTCATAACCACAGACTTAAAAAGTCAAGGTTTGCCAAATCAACTTTTATTGTTAATATATTTTTAGATTTACACTACTCATATTTGTGTTTTTAATTGCAATTGTAATTCAACAGGTATTGCATTAAAACGTGCACTTGCACAATTAAAACATGTTTGGTTCATTTAAGCATACACTTTGAAATATTATTCATATGCGATGTAACAAGGACTATCTACGCACGTCTTTTCTTCCGCCCGGCATCTTCTTGTGTGCAGTTTATCCGGACATGCTTGACGATCGCCTTCCCTCTGCAGAACAATCGGACGTTGTCAGGTACAACGCCACTGTACGGAACCTCCTAAAAACAGTCGCCTTGTGCGGTCACGTCAGTGGTCTGTAAGAGCGATAGGTCATGGCAAGAGTTAATCATGCGAAAATGGATCTTATGACATGTGCGGACAGTATAGCTCTCGACAGGTCTGCTAAAGCGTGCAGTCTTGTTAGGAGCTACTCAGCCTGCTATTAAGTCACGTCAAGTTTCGTAGTCAATTTTAATTCCATAGTCTAATTAGCCGTGACAAGGCTAATCTGGGACGACATTTTACGCACATGCATAGAACCCTCTTTTCACAGAGCACGGCCTATATATATGGGCGCTTTTTACGTGTATAAGCTTATTATTAGTCTATTTACACGGCCGTTATTAAAGAATTCTATATGATAAATCTAATGTGACAAGAATTTGAAAACTCATGTCATACCTGCAAATAAATACATCTTAACAAAGGTGTACATTCAACTAATGATTTTGTATCCGACGAATTGAATAAAGGTTTACACAGCAAGGCTTAAATAAATTGTAAGGGTTCTTACAAGTTGTTTTTAAAATTCCGCCATCATATGAGGGCTGCCGGAAAAAAACGAGTATTAAACTTAGCTTTAATTCAGGATTGCGTCGTTTCATCCAACCAATAAATAATATATTTAACACTATGTGCCCATAAATTATTAAAATAAAACAAAGGCATTCAAATGGTATGTACAAAAGATATTACAAAAAAACACAATTTCAAAATCAAAATCATGCATCATTATCATCCAGCTCATAAAGTACACTAATTGTTCACTTACTGTTTCAGTAAGAACTAGTCGGAAACTGAAACACAAATAGTTTTATCCTCAGTTTTTTATAGAGAACGAGTGGTAACCAAATACCCAATCATTTACGGGAATTTAAACCGATTTACTGATATTAATGTTTACGACCAATCTGACGTTCAACAAGTTCGCTAATGGAAGTACATGCACATTTATCAGGATTTAAATTATTTATATAACTTCTTTGTCGAAATGTGTGCGTGGTTTGCATGACATGTATGTCTTGCTTTTCTTTTTGAACTGAACATTCTGATTAAAAATTACATATATATATATATATATATAGAGAGAGAGAGAGCGAGAAGAGAGAGAGAGAATAGCGAGAGAGAGAGAGAGAGAGAGAGATAGAGAGAGAGAGGCGAGAGAGAAGAGAGATCTACGCGCAGATCGCTAGAGCTCTCGCTGGCTTCTCGAGCGAGAGAGAGAGATCGAGAGATCGGCTGGCGGGATGGAGTGGCAGGGCTGGAGGTCTTGCGGGCATGGGTTCGTGCGTCTGTTCTGTGTAGGGTGCAAGTGGGAGGGGAGGGAGGGAGGGATAATACATTGTTAGTAAATAGCGTTATGTCATAATGTCATAATGCAAAAATAAAAACTAAGTTTCAACTATTTCAAGTATAGTCAATTAAATATAAACATATCAAACATGTTTTAAACCTGCTCATGTCAGTCCTCGTTTGAGTTGTAATCGGTTAGAAGGCCAAAGGTGTACTTTAAGGCCACACGTTGAAAATAAGTTATATGTATCACGCTCGTTGTACCTTAAGATTTATTAACATTCGTACAAAGTATTTCTTTAAAAATTATTTGTCATATATTTAAACATCTAAACGCTACACTTAATACTTTATCGTAATGATATAACTGTTTGGTTCACGTGCATACGCGACAGGTTATTCACAAGGACCAACATATGCTACATCGTAGCAATAAAACACAAACAAATTGCTTTACATATCTTCACAAGATTACTGATCCAGGCTATTTAAAGATTTATGCGATACAAGTTAACATTTTGAAACACTGAATTCGTATCAGTCGTTTCGATTTGCTGAATTTGTACTTTAAAAACGAATGAACTTTCATATTGTATGTATATACTACTGATTAACCGGTTTGTCTGCTTTTTGACTGCCTCGTGGATGCTTTTCAAAATAGCGAATGCTTAAACAAAATTAAAAAGAAACATCCGTGATTTATATATTGAAAGCATACATAAACGTGCTACGTATTACAGTATTTACATAACGAACAAATTAAACGTTAATGAATAATAATCAAGGATAGAATTTCAGAAGAAATACGATCTGAACATCAAAGAAATCATAGTTAATTTAGTTGCATAAAATGTTTGTACAGTATAAGTCATACATTTTAAAATTTCCTTAAACGATGTTACGCAATTCCCCACTTTTATGTTCTATATTTCATATACGAAATAATTAAAATACCCATAAAATGACTCATCGCAACGAAAATATTTGGATTTTATAATAAATTGTATTTCCTTTTAAATCACGGATATTGATTAAATAAAAAAAACATTCGTTAACAAATTGGTTTTCATTTTCTGAGTTGTTAAAACATAAATTAAATCAGGATATCAAATAAATATGGTAATTTCTCATGAAGACACGATTGATCGTGTGTGTTATATTAAATTACCAGTACGCCCCACGACGTTAATGTGTGTTATAATACTTAAAATTAACTGTACATACCGCTTACAATATAAGCAATATTAGTTGTTTTTACTTGTTTTGGATGGAAGGGTAAAACGTGTTGTTTTTTTTTAACGAAGATCGGGTATTCAGTAGCCCGGTGAACGCGCATCATACAGATTTCATAAAGTTTAAAAGAGCATAACATTGAACCCGTCAAAAACTGAATTTTATAGCATGCATATAAAATGCTGGTCTTTGCTTTATATATCGAATCGGTAGTTCATTTGTACAACACGTACATAAATGAAGCATGTCGGCCAGTATTTTTACTATTCAAAATGATTTCGCAGTGGATTGTACTTGTATGTTTGTGTTTGATTGAGTAACCCTGGATGAAAAGCACAAGTCTGCAAAACTATTCATGCTTAAACAATTACAACGCAATAGACTAGGTACGACACTGTGCCTGTCTATTTCATTAATTGTGTCTTTAAGCTCGAAATACAACGTCCATAATATTAAAAATATACAGAGTCGTATCAAATCATAATTTATACAATGGAATTGAGTTTCATTTAAATTTAAGGTTAATAGTATTCAAAGTTTTAGCCATTTATATATACTGGATAGTTTTACATGTTGGTAATACCCATACTTCAGCAAAAATATGGAGTTATTAGGTGATCAGCCGAATAGGTAATAGCTAAATAATAAACTGAAGTTATGTGCTATTAAGTGTTGTACTCTTGACAAAACGTAATATGATAGTCCATCATATCGTAGGTTAGAATAAGAATACACATATGAATACACGCCTGGTTATGCCAGGACCTCTGGTGTAATGTTGATAAAATCCAGAACATAAACAACAAGACGTTGATTCAGCTAAGTTTTTTTTAAAGAGATAGAAAGTGATAGTAAAGCGTTCATTAAGGCATTCAGAGTATACATGTGTGTGGGTTAAACTGGTTAAACAATTATTGTACTTACTTTGCAAATAGCAGTTTCAACAAAATCGTAATCATGTAGTTATTAATTTTGACTCCATTAACACAATTGCTAAAAAGGTATTTTAAATGGAAATGGTAGGGAATATGGTACTTTTAAATTTATTAAAGTTTACGGAAATCGGACCTCAATAACTTTGTGTTTTCCAAATGTATTTATAGTTATATATGATGTAACTAGCCAATCAAATATGAAGATCCTTGGGTTTATGCTTGGGTTTTCTGAGGCAAACAAGTCATAAACATCATCAGAAAGTGTGCAATTGTATTATGTTACACAGAAATCCAACATGGTGTCGAAAATGTTCTCCGACATAATACGAACAACAACACATCTTTAAAGTTTGAATCAAAAGTGATAATTGTTATGTCAACGCCATAGTTTAGGGCAAAATGAACATATTGATTGAAAAGTTGGTATCACTAAGTAGTGGAATTATCATGACATATTATGTATCAGAGCTCTATATACGGATTAAGTCTTAAGGGTATTTTACCCTCAGATATTATTAATAAAGGGTATTGTACTCATTTGTTTCAGCCATAATGGTACTGATGAATATTGAGGGGTATTTTCCATTTCCATTGAAAACTGACATAGTCTTAAACTTAAAATCCAGATTGAGAAAGCAATAGCCCCTAGTAATGACAAATTGCAAATATTTAATCAAAAATGGAATCGAATTAAATATTTATAATGCTTGTCCACTTATATACTATTCACTCTTATTAAGTTTTTTTTTTTTCAAATATTGTTTAGTATTATTGATTGTTCAATCTTATAAGATCATTTATTATATATATATATATCAGAACTCTTACTGTTGTAATTGATCGAAATGTCATACACCAAGATCTAAAACCTTATCAGGCATAGCTTCTGTATACTTTGTAAGAACCATTGTTTGCAAATAGAAAATAACATGTATGCATACAATATATGCTTTAAAATGAATTTAAAAAAAGAAAACTGACATAGAACATGGCATGTTAAATCAATAAACATTAGTATTTGTTATTAATAAGTGCAAACATAATAAATTTTAAATGATGATACGAACAGACTTTCTTTAAAATATTAAGCTTGCGTGTGTTGTATCTCTGTCTTGATTAATCTCTCTTTACAAATTTTAATATTCTTCCCGCAGGAGCCGTGGGTCGCTTTAAACGTCCCTTTTTTGATTCATCAACAACATGGGTCGCAATTTTTATCACAAGCTTCTTTTGATTGACTTACTTTTGATTCAAAGGTTAAATTACACTAAAAAACTCAACTGGATTATTGGTTAAACAAGTAACGCACTTTAATCTATTAAAATTACGTACCAATATCTGTATTGCATAATGTTACGTACTGGGCAGATTGTTAATGCGTTCTGTTAGATTGTTTAATGCGTAAATACGCAGATACGCATCTTAACTCGAGATCTGTATGTATGTCATTCAGCAGTATCTACCAAGAAACATTTACTTGTGTCCATAACATGTGTCTAAAAGCATTAAATTGTGGATGTCATCCCCCTCATCATTACCGAGCTCTCGAATATTGTTGAGACTCTCAGAGTTTTCAGTTTTGCAAGGGCCACTTAAAGCAGTGCAGTGCAGTGCAGTGCAGTGCAGTATCATCGAGAGGATTTACATTCTACAGAACAGAGATATTGGGTGATTTTCAATAGTTCTACAGTTGCAGGATTGTTTAGGGTCTTAGTTTGAATAAATTGGTCGTTGTCCTGTTTCCACCCTATTCAGTCCGATCATCTACCATCCTAATTTGTGAAAATGTAATGACAAATTGATTCTAAGAAATCTTTTGACTTTCCACAAAACAAATCTAACTTCAAGCATTTGCGAAGATCTGCTATGTCCTCTTGAGACTTGTTTTAAAGGAGGTATGAACTAATACAATGTACATGACTTCATGAAAGAAAAAAGGTTTACTTATTTCCGAAAGGCGGACTTCCTTACGAAAGACGAAATTCCTTGAAGTTTTATCAAATCCCGAGAAAGAATAAGCAAAGAGCAACCAATTGCACTCTTCGTCTCCTAAAAAATATTTTTGAAAGGTTAATGCTAAACTCTGTGAGTTCCATTGAGTGTTTTATACATACGAGCGATAGGTCTTATAATCCCTTTCGGAGTAATGCATTAGTAAGATAAGCAAATATGTGTCTTCATCCACTAACGTTTTGGAACAATGACGGGTTTGCTCTTCTGTTCTTTTTACAATGTCAACTTCTGCAATAGTTAGTGCCAAAACGACATAACATCCCGTTTTGGTCAAAGCTGTTTTGATCAGAGCAATATACCTGTATTATTTTGTCACGAGAAAAACAGTCTTCTTTTTAGGTGAGCATTGTTTTTATGATGAAACCCACGATAGCATTCGCGTTTTTTCATCGTTTCTGTGTTGTCGTTGATTGAAAGGTCGTCTCTGTCGCCATCGAACACCACTTTCGTTTGCCCGTAATGTCTCAGAGTGAAGGCTGCATACGGCTCGGCTTTTAGGATATTTGAGTTTACCTTATTTCACGGTAAACAATTTAGCAAAGAGCCACCATCAAGCACGTAAATCAATGTTGCCTAAATAAAATTCATCAAAGCTTCACTTGATACGACTGCAGCATGACCTCTAAGTGTCTGAGCGTTTTGTGGCCTATCTGAAAGTATGTTCTTGACGTCAAAGAAGGCTGGAGGATGAGGGCTGTAACCAAATGTCGATACGTCTTTAAGGGAAAGATCACAAGTGTCCACCATGAAACGCATTAACAGAATCTCAAGCACGGTCATAAGCAATCTCTTCATAAGAGCAATTCCAAAGAGTTTGGTTCTGTCTTTACTCATGATTTTATAAGTTAAATTATAATTTCCTATGATATCTCTTTTAATGTGGTTCTCAACTGCTTCCAATGCATGCACATTCTCAGTGTTGAAATCCGATGCATCATTTTGATTCACGCTTCAGTTATGGCTTTGTGTTTGTGTAATTGTTCTGTAAAGGTAAAGTCCGGCATCGCACTGTTTTACTCGAATGTAATAGGTTCTGAAATAAACGTCGGGTTGCATTATCTTTTGGTTGGTTTAGATAGTAATACGCAATCCAGGTAATTGAAGTTCCCAGCTGCATCAAAGACGGAAAGACAATCAGACACTGCCTGGAATTGCGACAACCAACACCCGGGACGATCCGTTTTGATCAAAATCCTTGCCATGCTAACCATGATCTGCTAATTTAGCCATAATCTTCTCTGTAACCGTACCGTGTTTGATCAAATTATTAAAGGGAAGAGTACAACTCGTAGGAATGATCCATCAGTATCTTATTCGAACATTATGGTTATAAGCTGGTTGTTTAGGCACTTATCATTAAAATGATGGCCCGCTGAGACCCTTAGACAGCTTCCTCTGTCATAGTTTGCAAAATTGTATTTTCACCAGAGACAGTATCAAATTTGTTTTTCGAAACCGGTTCCTTCCATACGGTTTATATGGCCAGAATAAGAATTGTCGTCTTATTTGAATTGCAATTTTCTCAGGTCTGTTTTTGCTGATTTAGAAAGTTTTTCTGTGTTGCAGGGTTGATATCTGCAATAACACCCCCCCCCCCCACCAAAGTATCTTTCCTGTCAATGGTGAAAACGTTTTGGTCAACATTATCAGCGGCGAAGTAAACAGAGCTCTTAAACAACTCTATATCACTACTATAAATCCTCAATACTTTTTCGATACAGATCCGTAACGGTAGAAACCTGTATAACTATTAAATTCTCCTCGTTATTGTTATGTGGTTCTCCTTTTTTCGAACTTCAATATCTCTTTCCAACTTAATTCTAAATATTGTTATCACTTGTGTACTGCTGACGAAAGTTTTGCATGTACTTTCGTATCGGCCTCACAAACAAGATCGTCTTTTCGTTACACACAATTGTCATGTATTCACTACACCTTTCACTAAATAGCAATCAAGTTATTCTTAAAATTCTCAATCGATATTTTGCATATTTGACAACAATCTTACCTGACTGTGTTGACATTCAGTATTTAATCATTTCAGAAAAAACTGACATTACCGCAAGATACTCAGAATAAGCCTTATATAATTGCTACATTGACATAAGCTTTAAAGACACATGTTTGAGGCAGCGTTTAACATACGCGAGTCTGATATGTTTGTGGTCTGTCTTAATATTTTGTAGTTTATGCCAAATCTTTAAAATCTGAATGTCTGCCCATAAACCTCTATAACCCACGCATGTAACAAATACATACTAATTATAATATATTATAAACAAGAAATCAAAAGTTGTTTGTTTAAATTTTGTCATTTAAATGGTGTACTTATCATCAGGGGAAATATTTTTCCATAAAGAATGTATCAGTTACAGGCTACAACAGAACATGTATGCTGAGACAAAATATAGCAATTGTAGTAAGAATCGAAACACCATTAAATACTATAATCTGTATAGAAAGTGATTTTGTTGGAATGCAAAATTCGGTTGTAGCGAGTTATTTGAAATGCTTCCTCGATCGGGAATATTTGCCAGTTTATCCGAATTAAACCATGTTAAAGATGTTTAGTCAAATTGAACTGGAACGTTTGGCACATGGTAGTGTGATGAAACGTATCATTTTGGGCGTACCTTACATTTACTCACTTTCGTGTTTAATGATCTATTTATAATTTTACTCCCAAGAAAGTAGCGACTTTTATTAACCTTCTCATTAAAGCATAAACGCACAACGGAACACACTCTTAATTTCAATGTTCAAACATTGATTTTCTTAATGTTTAGATTGTGTTTTGTTTTATAATAAGTACAAACAAAAATGTTACAATTGAAGTATTTCGTTTAGCTGACTTTACTCAGTTTCCTCTGCATGCATATTTTGGAACAATTATAAGTTTTTGATAAGTTATTACTCGAGACCGTTACGCAACTCGATTTTGTTTTTTATAAAAGCATTTGCGATAAACGGGAACACTGACTTCATTTTTTCATTGATTTTCTTACACTTAAAATTACAATGAAATAAGATTACTGAAATAATGATTCTTGTTTTATAAATAGTACAAATAAAGAAGCTGTACAGATACAAGTTTTGTTTTCCGAGTTGTGTTTGTGTGTGTGTGTGTGTGTGTGTTTGAAAATCGGGACATGATCTATTTAGTGTTGATTTTCGTGACTTGTCGTATGCACGACGAAAAACGAAAAAAAACGGTATATACGTGACCGTTATCTGGTGGAGTGATCGTTTGTATAGGACAACATTTGATAATTTGTTTGTTTTTTTTTAATGTATTTGCTATTATTCAGCAACATACGTTTACGAACATGAAATTCAACGGACTGCATCTGTTATTTAGTGATGTGATATATACTCTGGGATCCGACAGATGTTTATACCGATGCTTTTATTATGCCCGCCGTTTATGTTTTGAGACACGGTACGTACAAATGGGGGGCATAAGCCTAAGTTATTCATTTACCGTGCTCTGCGATGGCGATTTGTGTGAAAATGACTCATGTTAAAGCTATTCGCATTTGCTAAATGGCGTGAAAAGAGTAGGCAGAAGTGGGTGGGGGGATGGAAGAAGATTGATTGACTCGTTGAGCTGGAGTTTTTGCTAAACAAATTACAGTATGGTCAGTTTTGTAATCTGTGTCCCATTCCTTTGACAATATTTAACATTGTTGGCGAACTACAAAATGGCCTCAGTGGTAATTTCTACGTTGTTTGTGAAAACCCTGTTTGTAGAGAAGTCAACCGTGTTGCTTATGGAAAGCAGCACCATCTCAAGATCAGGGGAACGCCATGCTTTGACGTAAATACCAAACTTGGAACAGGTATTCATGTCTTCATTTTTCAACCTGCCATTTCTATCAATGTTTAATCATTGTACAATTGCCATTGATCTTTGGACTTCTTACACATTTTCAGACCCCTTTAAAGCCCAAATGTCATTCCCATATTTGTCATTCAAATACAATGCGACGTCATTATTAAGTAACTATGGCCTTATTTCGTTTTCATGTTCTTATCATTTTCAATTCTCTTTTCAGCAATGAAAGTCAGTTTGGGCAGGCCAATTAAGGTAAATAACTTCCTAATTACTGTAAACATAACGCTTATTGCAAATAGAAATCTTAAGAAGATGGAGACTCGTGCTGGGGAGGCCACCAAGAAAATCTCAATTGCGTCGTCTAACAAGGCTGCCATTGATGCTTATGAGAAAAAAAATGGAGTACCGGTAAGTGTCATCAAAGCGCTGTAGGCGCTGAAGGCCTGGGGCTTGGTTTAGTGTGACGTAAAATGCATTTAGGATGTTTTGTCCGAATTTCTCCCTTTGTCCGAATTTATACGGATTGACCCTAGTGCAGAAGCTCAGAGACTGCAAGAAAAGACAATAGTTGTGTATATACTACAGTGTACATAGACGGTGGAGGACAACACGATACTGGTTGTGGGAACGATAACCTTTTGTTCAACTCTACAGATCTGGTAGAGGTTCGTCTACATAGGCGGTGAAGATATACAACAACAGCATGGCCGCAAAAAAACTGTTATTGTTGGCGTCAAAATAATACCTTTCAATAGCCTAAAATAGTTTTCTATTACATAATAAACAGATCAGGAAAACACTGACACTTCCTTTGTATTGTGTATACAAAAGAAAATCCACTTAAGCCCAAGTCTCACTTTTGCTCCGGTCCATCCCGGTTTGCTAACGCCGGTCGACCGGCGAGGACCGGGATGATTCGTAGCGTAGACATTTTTATCGCAGTCACACTATTTCCCGGTGCCATCCCGGTTGAAACCGGTCAACAGCCTGGCAGAGTCTCGGTCAACCCGGACTGGCTACGGTTTATCCCGGTCAAGCCCCGGTTGTCGCCGGTAGTGCCCCGGTGAAAGCCGGCAGCGTCCCGGCATAGCCCCGGTTCTCGCCGGTAGTGCCCCGGTGAAAGCCGGCAGAGTCCCGGCAGAGCCAAGGTATACCGTAACACCGCCGGCACTCACCGTGTCTATACCGGCATCAGACTCCGGCAGAGCTACGGCAACGCCCCGGTTTCACCCCGGTCGTCGCCGGTAATGCCCCGGCGGAGCCCCGGTGAATGCCGGTGGCATTCCGGCAGAGCGCCAGTTTTCTTATGTACCGTAGCTATACCGGGACTATAACGGCATTCATTAAAATAAAATAAAAGAAAATTGTATGAAAAAGTTAACGCTTTCTGCGCAGATTGAGGGTGTTGACATGTTGATTTTCTCTTCTTTTTCGCATATTTCTAAGTATTGTGGTATTCTGCATTGATCATTAAAGTTTAAATTCAATTCCCGGTACAATATATTTTTTTGACATTTTCAGTTTTGAACCACACACATTTTTTAACTCCATTTTTTGTGAACCATTTATTTACAAAATTCACTCTATTTCATTCAAATGTTGAACAAACAACACTTTTTTAGTATGTATTAAAAGATAAATGCATAATATAAACAAATATATATAACATGTGACAAAGGAATAAAGAAACAAGGGCTGTTTGTAAAACATGCATGCCCCCATATGGGCTGTCAGTTGTAGTGGCAGCCATTGTGTGAATACGTTTTATGTCAAAGTGACCTTGACCTTTAACCTAGTGACCTGAAAATTAATAGGGGTCATCTGCCAGTCATGATCAATGTACCTATGGAGTTTCATGATCCTAGGCGTAAGCATTCTTGAGTTATCATCCGGAAACCATGTTACGATTTCGAGTCACTGTGACCTTGACCTTTGACCTAGTGACCTGAAAATCAAATAGAGTCATCTGTCAGTCATTATCAATGTACCTATGAAGTTTCATGATTCTAGGACTAAGCATTCTTGAGTTATCATCTGGAAACCATTTTACTGGTTCGAGTCACTGTGACCTTGACCTTTGACCTAATGACCTGAAAATCAAAAGGGGTTATCTGCCAGTCATGATCAATGTACCTATGAAGTTTCATGATCGTAAGCGTAAGCATTATTGAGTTATCATCCTGAAACCATTTTACTGTTTCGAGTCACTGTGACCTTGACCTTTAACCTAGAGACCTGAAAATCAATAGGGGTCATCTGTCTGTCATGATCAATGTTCCTATGAAGTTTCATGATCCTAAGCCAAAGCATTCTTGAGTTATCATTCGGAAACCATTTTACTATTTCGAGTCACTGTGACCTTGACCTTTGACCTGAAAATCAATAGGGGTCATCTGCCAGTCATGATTAATGTACCTATGAAGTTTCATGCTCCTAGGCCTAAGCGTTCTTGAGTTATCATCCGGAAACCATCTGGTGGACGGACCGACCGACGGACCGACCGACATGTGCAAAACAATAAACCCCCTCTTCTTTGAAGAGGGGCATAAAAATTAACAAACAAGTGATGTCATCATCCTTCGAAAACGAGAAAAATTGCAATCTCTAGTCACGAGTCTTTTTTTAAATAAATTGTCAAACAAGAGCTGTCACCATAGGTTGACATATGCCCCCTATAAACGCTTTGATAGAAGTTAAAACATTTTTCGAAACCTAAACGCAGATTTCGAAACCTAAACGCGGACCCTAAGTTCAAGGTCAAGGTCACAGGGGTCAAAATGTGTGTGCGTTTGAAAAGGCCTTGTCCATATAAACATGCATACCAAATATGAAGGTTATATCTCAAGGGACATAGAAGTTATGAGCATTTTTCGAAACCTAAACGCAGATTTTAAAACCTAAACGCAGACCCTAAGTTCAAGGTCATGGTCACAGGGGTCAACATTTGTGTGCGTATGGAAAGGCCTTGTCCATATACACATGCATACCAAATATGAAGGCTTTATCTCAAGGGACATAGAAGTTATGAGCATTATTCGAAACATAAACGCAAAGTGTGACGGAAAGACGGACAGACGGACAGTCCGATCACTAGATGCCCCCTTTTCTTCGAAAGGGGGCATAAAAAACATGGCAAAAGGAAATTACAATGTTCGAACATAGAAATCATCTACAATGTATGCTTGAATGAAAAATAAAGAAAACAAGAGCTGTCAGAGGACAGCGCGCTCGACTATTCGAGTGCCTGACAGTATAACATAAGCAATCATGGGGAAATTGTTCAAATTAGTCAATAAGGTCAAGGTAATAGTTTAGGTATATTTTCAACAATTTATTGAACATTTGTAAAGACATAAAAAAAACTCAAAAGATTTGTTTACAAGTTTGATAGCAACAGCTTGGGTGGGATGTTTGGATGGTCCTTCAAAAATAAAGTAAATAAATATATATTTTTTTTTTTAACCATGTTTCAAAGAAAAAAATATTTTTTTTGGGCTTGGGTAGGGGAGGAGGGGGGGGGGTGAGCGGGGATATAATGTGGGTTGTGGTCATTTATTAGACAATCTTTCAAAAATATAAAAGGAAAAAAAACATTTTTTTTGGGGGGGGGGGCGGGGTAGCAGGGATTCTGGGTTGGGGCGTGGGGTATTGCTTTGTTTGGGTGGAGTCCATTGTGGTATTCAGGTAAGTGTTGTATTGTCAAATTATGAATAAAATCTTATCATACATAAAAAAATTATGGCAATTTAACTAAAATTTATTCTTGTGACCTTGAGAGTCAAGGTCATTCAGAGGTCAATGTACAATTTAACTTACCAGGTACAGTACCCTCATGGTAGTAAGAAAATATTTGAAGTTTGAAAGCAATAGCTTTGATACTTTAGAAGTCAAGTGGATCTAAACACAAAATTTAAGAAAATATTCAGTTACTAAGAAAAAAAGGACCATAATTCTTACAAAATGCTTGATAGGGTTGTCTGCTCTTGTTTATAGATTAGGGTCATGTTGGTAAAGAAGTTTGCAAAATATGAAAGCAATATGTCAAGGGACATAGGGAATATATGGGGTGGTAGGCAAACTTTAACATTAATAATATGCATATTCTAAGTGAACAAAGGGCCATAATTCTTACAAAATGCTTGATACAGTTGTCTGCTTGGATAAGAAGTATGCAAAATATTTAAGCAATATGTCAAGGCACATAGGAAATATTTGGGGTGGTACGCAAACTTTAACATTTGCACGCTCACGCCGACGCCGGGGTGAGTAAGACAGCTCCACTATATATATTACATATATAATAGGCTTTATAAGAATAAGCTAAAAATAGGGTCACCAGTGAAAACGAAAAGTTCCCGCTTTTCAATCAAGGTTACCCCCCTTTTTCAGAAACGCCATACTGAATTTGAGATTTTTATATGTGAGCATAAAGATAAGCTTTATGTTCAAAAATTATTATAAATACATAAAAAAAAGAGGAAAAGCCTATAATAAACTTATAAACATATAAACATACATACATCTCATATATCATGTGTGAGATGGAACCTACTCAGTGCAGTAAGATTTGCTAACCTAGTTTGAAATTGCACGTGGAATGCGTTCTTCTATAAATAAGACTTGAAAATGTTACAGGGAAATAAGAACATTAATAATTAAGTAACAAGGCAAATTTAATCATTCAATCAAAAACGTTTAAAGGAAAATAGATTTATCAATTTATCAATACTAGTGATATTAAACATTAAACTTATTATGACAAACAAAACAAATACATTATTGTCATGGTAGTTCTTTGAAGACATTCGACAGTTTGGAATAAGTGTCTCCAAAAGACGCTTGGCATTGGTGACCCTGGGCTGACCGTCAGAGTTATTCATTATAAAAATGTTCTTGAGACCATCGCGTTCAAAGATCATTTTAAGATGCATAAGGTTGAGTCCAGAGCCAGCTATAATGTTTATGTTGTTGCAGCATTAAACACATGACTGTTAACAAGAACACTCAGTGACTGCAAGTTCCTAGCTTTTTAACGGGTTGAATTTGAGTCCATAATATGTCTGGTTTCATTTTCCTAATGCACAGGTAATCAGCATACAATGTATCACTGAAAAGATAACACCATTGTTCCTTTGAAGTTGATATTTGACTAGTACATGTAGTTATATTCAGGCAGGTTCATAAGAACTTCAATAAGTTTCAGTCGAACAAAATTATGCATAATTGCAAATTGTGTATAAATACTTTTAACCATTTTTATTTATTAAAATAAAAATATTTGGTCTTTTCTTATTAATTTGGCTTCAATAAGCCTTCTCAAAGTTGTTTCTATAAATTGACAACATTTTCTTCATGCTATTTAACAAAACAATCATATACAGATGTCAAATACACAAGCACTTGTATAGGAGTAAGAAATGACATTAGTGTTTCATGAGAAGTGTGACATAATCCATTATGATATGTGTCATCGTTTTTATTTATTCAGACATTCACGACATAGCATGTCATTACTAGTATTTTATGTGATACACCATTTTAAACTGGATTAATAAGTAAGTGTAAACACCACATATATACATTCTTCATCCAGATGTTAATAACAAATACATGTATTATCCTTACTGGATATGAAACTGACTATTAACGTTACATTTTATTTATTACTTAAAACATTGGTTCTACATTAACAATCACATAAATCAGTGAAATAGCTACTTCGTTTCCATCTTATTAGCCTGTCTGCTATAAAGGAGATAGTTGAAACTTGATGAATGTACGTCCTTCCCGCATGTATTTCCATTTTCTTTAAGTTCAATTGATCATTGGAACATACAGTGTTGACAAAAAAGTAATTAACCGTTCCTGGACCACCAATGTTGTTGATCATTGCTGACAAGATAATAAATATGCAGCATTTTAATTTGAATAGCCATAATACATAATTTAGGTGATCACACAAGTAGCAGTCATTGGCATATCTTTTTCAGAATAGTAATTTTGGTATTTGGGACATAATATACTTTTGTGTTGTTTGTTTGAGGAAAACATCATTACTTGGTCATAAAATTCAAATATGCTGTCCTTGATTTCCATGCATTTACAAAAAAATACAACACAACTTTTTCCTTACTTGGCATATTTTGTTTTTCTAAATGAAAGCAAATATGAGCCTGATTATGTGGTAAAATCACCGAAAGGATGCACTTTTCCTACAAAATCTACTTTACTCCAATTATGAATAATGAAACTGTTATACTTGAAAAAAAATTATTGCATAATCCATGTACCTTCCTGTTCCGAGCTTTGTGTTGATAGCAAAACAAGGCATTTCTTTCTTGAAAAGTTGAAGACTCTTCTTTACGTGATAGGTTTTGCCGTACGATAACCCGCTCACATGGCTACAGTCATCACACAAGCATAAATCCACTTTATCCCCTTCTACTGCTCACCAACAATATTAAATTTTGTACGTGACACGGGTTCTAAACGTTATTCTTCACAGTGGTAAAAACGGGTCTCACTAAAACGCTTACGGAATTTGCATACAATATAGATAACGTTGAAAACTGCATACGATATTAACAAAGAAGGAAATTGCAGACGGTAATCGCTGTCCATTATTCTGGTGTTTATTATGGTTTAGTTTTTTTAATTTTATTTTTTGATGTTAAAAATACACGATGGATACTTAAATATTGATGTGATATTAAAAACATGGTCGAAAAAGTGTTGTGCATCTTAGTGACGTGTAAATAATGATTTAAGTCCATTTTATTAAAGCGGTATCCCGTCTGCATTTTCCTTCTTTATCCATATCGTATGCAGTTTTCAACGTTATCTATATTGTATGCAGTTTTCAACGTCATCTATATTGTTTGCATAATCCGTAAGCGTTTTAGTGACGGCCCCCCAGCGGAGCACTCTTTAACTTTCTTATTGTTGTTTCAATGTGTTTTGGTGTCCGATGAGGCATCTTCGTCGACGAAATTTTCGCAATAATTGAATATCCGGAGTAGAATACAGTACCCAATCTTGAAAGGAAGGATAACTTACACTAAATTAAAAACAACAACACAGACTTTAAGTTTTTTTTTACAAAAAATCCCTCTACCGCGCATTTGATTTGCGTGCCGTGCTGTAAATCTATAAATAGGATATCTAAATATAGTGCACAGAAGCCCCGCCTTTTCATCGGTTTTCATCGCTACGCATGCGCAATGAAGTAAGCGCAAACAATCGCAAACAAACGCTTAAAAACGGTTTAAAACGGTTAAAAACGCAATCGCTATTAATTGCAACCTTGCGGAACACAATCGCTTACTCTACTGTAACTTATACATCTTTATGCTACGTAATATTGGGACAACTTTGACATTTTGTGGTGAACTGCGCCTGTATTCATTTGTTGCCTTTTGACTTTAGGTGACCTTAAGATTGTATTATTAATGTATTATTATATCAATATTAATTTAAAGTTAGCTTAATTTCTTCACATGTCATGGTTTATAACTGTAGCTTTAATAAGCAACTAGAAAACCCCCAAAAAGAAGTGATATACAAATTTATACTTAAATCCATTGCGTGAAAATGAATTGGGGTAGGCATACTCAAAGTAAATATTCTTGAGATAGGAACGGTTAAACTTCCTGAAATACATTCAGTGTGTAGAAAATATGTTGTGTTAAATAAATATGTACAATATATGCATTTCATCACACTACAAGTGACATAAAACGTAATTAAAAGTTCTTGTCACTGAACCATTTGTTGTCGTTTTTGCCATTTTATCCAGAAAAGTGCATATATTATTGGCCATCAAAGGCACAATTCGCTTTCAATGACACTTTTTTCAATCTGTATCTACAACAAAATCCAGTCGAGAACGTTTATTAATTTAATTGTCAAAATATATGTATATCCCATTACAAAAAAACTATATATTTTGGATATAGTGTTAATCCAAATAAAACGCCAAACCGAGTCAAGGGGTAGGTGTATTCAACCATGTATAAAAAGTTAACCTGCTGGTAAAAAGTTTTAAAATTTTGCAATAAATTGTGATATACAATTTACTATGTGGAAATAATAACAAAGAGTGTTTCTGGAAAAGTGCCCATTAGGCTCCCACTACCTTAATATCTTAGTTAGAAGGTGATTTTTCAAGCGGTTCCGTAGTGTAGTGGTTACACGCTCGCTTCACATGTGAGAGGTACAACGTTCGAGCCCCAAATTATTTTATTTGTGTTCTATGTTAACTTTTTGTTTTGATGTAGACATTTTAGTTTAAATAAATATGGTGTTTTATTGTTACCATTTTTTGTTTTTATTATGCCCATGAAATAAATGTGTGAGAAGGTGGGCGGGGGGGGGGGTTGTAAACACATTAAAACCTTCTTTGTTCCACTATCCTAGCAACCACCTAGTTACTAATAAAGGCGCTATAGAGCGCGAAGCGTGACACGTATTATTAATTGTAATAATGAGTCTTGATAAAGGAAGCAGCCGCTTATCAATGAGGAGCACCATCACAGCACCCCAGTCTCAGTACTATCAAGTCCTCCTACAGGTTTTTTTTAAGAACCACATATAGAAGGCCGCAGGCATGACCCGTATCTTGCCAGTGATATGGACCCTTTGGTATGGACCTTTAACCCCGCTTACTATCCAGCGTTTAAACTTCCGGGTTCACATTTAAACCGACTATTAATAGCTTATTAATATCTTCGTTAGAAGTTGATTTTTCAAGCGGTTCCGTAGTGTAGTGGTTACACGCTCGCTTCACATGTGAGAGGCCCAAGGTTTGAGCCCCAGTAGAATCAAATTTTTTATTTGTGTTCTATGTTAACTTTTTGTTTTGATTTAGACATTTAAGTTTAAATAAATATACTGTTTTATTGTAACCATTTTTTGTTTTTATTATGCCCATGAAATATATGTGTGAGAGGGTGGGAGGTTACGTAAATACATTCAAACTTTTACAGTGTTTTCATATCAATGAGTACTAAACCCCATTCGTAAATGAGCAACGTAAGAATAAGTTCAGAATCATCTCCCCTTGAAGTTGAGAAAAATATGAAATTACGCTTACAAGATGAAGCAGATTTTTAAAAACATACACAGTTCTGTTCCATTAATGAAAACTGCACACGGATGCCAGTAAAAAAAAAACAATGTAAATAAAATGAACTATGAAATATTTGGGGGTTACAACACAAAATCATAGATAATGGTTTTTTGGGGGTTATAACACAACACCATAAATAATGGTTATTTTGGGGTTATAACACAAAATTATAGATAATGGTTATACCAGTATTTTTTTCTATTTTGTCGAAAATAATCGGCCAATATATTAATATTTACAGTAGAAAAAAAAATCGTTCCATGTAACTTCGTTGAGTGCCTTTTACACTGAAATTCCCGACGCCCTTTGATGCTTTGCATCAATACTTATCTTGTACATATTGAAACGCAGCATGTATTTCAATACGCGTCATTTGGTCTTAAATCAGGGCGAAGAAATAACGTGCTTAGATGTATACACCCGGTCTGAACAGTGAATAAACGCGGCAATACGATATATTTTTATTTATTGGGTATTATTAGAAATATGTATAGCGTGTAACAGTATACTAAGGCAATTGGTTCAAGCAATTAGATATGTTTAGACATCAGATGTAAACAACATATGTATGCTACGAATAATTTATATAGCATGCGGTAACACATAGGAAAAATTAAATTGCAAAAATTAAAAGTAATTAAAAGAGACGGATCAAGCGTCATTTATTGTAATTATATATTGGTTACCAAAAAGGCTAAACAAAAATATATAATAGACAAAGTGTTCTTAATATCAGAATGAATGGAATAATAATTAGTATAAAAGAGGTAAACATATCAAGGGAAAAATTAGTTTTACAAGGATGGAAACCCGAGACCTTTAATACAAAATCAACGCGCTGCCGCTGGTTCATACATGTTTTGGAACTTAACAGCATCTTTTAAGCACTATTTGTTAGTTACTGACTGAGAATTATAACAGTTTACGTTTGTGATCAGTATTCGATTTACAGCATGCACCTTTCACCATAAACCGTGTAACTAATTTGCAGCGATCCACTTAAGGATGTATGCATAATTGGCAAAAACATATGTGATGCTATGTGATCGAAATGGATTTATAAATCATTTGAAGTAACAAAAACACAATGTTGTTGCATTATAAATCGACCTTCGTCTTCAAATAAAGGAGGATCTAAAAATGTTTACCAATTAGCGGGTTAACGTAACTTTTCTGCAGCTGTGCTTAATGAACGTGTCTGAACGAAGGCTTATGCATATCAACTGTATTAGTAAGCCGGTTAATTTGAATATTATGTAGCTATTCTCAAGAAATTTGTTTAAATGGAGGCTAATGCGTATTTGTATCTTTATGAGTAAACGGGTTTACGTGAATATCCTGCTGTCATGATCTAGATATGTGTCTCAACGGACATTCACGATTGACCTCGGGGGTTAAGCATCCTTTACAACGAGTATATTTGCAAATGATTGTCTATATTGATATATTAGAATATTGGTTTAAACATAGTTATTCAACAATGTGTTTTACAATGTGTAAGAATATTGCAGATTAATAAAATCGAGTTCATTATTGTTTCCATTATACACAGTAAAAAAGTGAAATTCAGAACTATGAAAAATACATGAAATTCGTTGTCAATGACACAAGTGTTTTCTACATTTAGGCAATGTGTACAATATCTAAGATCATGTTCTATACCATGATGTCGTCCGGTTTCAATAATAAAACTTGTGGTTGGAACATCTTAACTTTGCAAGTTATTTTATATAGTAGATGGTATTTTAAGCGATTGACCTCGGGGGTTAAGCATCATTTACAACGAGTATATTTGCAAATGATTGTCTATATTGATTTATTAGAATATTGGTTTATACATATTTATTCAACAATATGTTTTACGATGTATTAGAATATTTCAGATCTCATTCGGACTCATCGAACCATGACATCACAAACTTTGAATAATTAAATCATTTGAGATTTTTTGCTAATAAAACGTGTTCGTTTTGTAAATAAATACCCTTATCAATGTTTGACATTTAAATTGTCGTATAAAAATAGAACACGAGTCCCATGCATGAATTCGGTCGTATAAATATTATTTCTAAATTGAATTGAATATTGTAATGAATTAGTGACTAACCTAACCACATCCCGAACGACTTTACGACTGCATGTATGTACAGACCTGAAGGTAATGACATCAGAGTGGTTAAACGATTTTTTAACCGCTAACACAGAAAAAACTGGTTTGGAAAAGACACTTTCGCGTGAAAGTGTTTCTTAACTGTGAACCATTGGCTGAAATCAACATCACAACGTCCATTGTGCACCAGTGGCTGAAATCAACGTCCAATAAAATCACACAAATAATTTTTTGTCAACCGAAATGTGCATGGTGCATGGTGATATCCGTATGTTCGATGTTTTTATTACACCGGATTTAATTTGTTTTTCTCATAACGCATTAAGCGCTAAACGATCAAATGATAAACAAATCCTGTTAGGAAACCTATATATTTGCACGTATTCATAACAAGAAATCAAGTTGATGCATGTGCCGTAAAAGTTATTACTAGGTGAGTTAAACTTTACAGTTAAAGTAAATATTCGTTGGATAAATTTATGTCTAAAAACATTGTTAATAAATATTTACTGTATTTTAAAACGAAAATGATAACACATTTACACTGCTGATGTGTTGTGTTCTTTTTCACAGAATTCGGGATTTGCTATCATCGTAACCGGAACAATGTCGTCTGTCAGGATATTGGTTGTTTTCTTAGTTGTGTGCGTCCTCGCAGGGAGTTTAGTGCAGCAGGCAGAAGGTATGCCTTTTCAATGACATGTGTCTTTATGTTTAGTTTTCTTCTTTATATCGATGTTATTATTACAACTTGTTATTTTGGACAAATTAAAATTAATTTGATCTATTGCAGTCGAAATATTGTACTGAAAGAGGCAATTTAACAATGTAACTATAGACCGAATGCGATTAAACGATTTTTTTCTCGGTCCCTTCATTAATTTAACAATTAAAATATGTCGCAATATTACGAATATATGCGCAACTGTTATTTTTCACACTCTATCGAAATGATATTCATACCTAACGCAAGCCGAAATAAAATACAAATTATTATGTAGGTTTTATTTATTCACAGTTATAAATGCAACAAAAACATGAAAATCATGTTTCGCATTAGCTCAGTAGTATTTTTCTATAAATCTTATTGAATAATTATCATGAACAAATACATTATACATTAGCATACGGTAGGGCTTGGTCGGACGTCTTAAATTGACCAACTGTCTTTGGTCCGAGAGCCGTTATAAGGCATGTGCCGATTTTAAAAGTCTGGTTCATCTCGGACGTATTTTTTTCGTTTATCATACTTATCATACATATTATCCTATTTTGTTAGGTCCGCTAAAATTAACTTCAAAACCAGCTTTCGGAACTTGTATTTTCATTCCAATAATAAGAAATTTATGAAGGATCTCTTGTTATGTGATTTCTTTGAAAAAACACAACCAATTGCGGATGGACTCTCGGGATTTTCGGGAAAACGATCTGATTGAAGTGGTCGATCTAACAGTTGAATATTACTCTAATACATCGGAATCGACAAAATTAAAAACATATTTATGATTGTAAATTATCAGTACATCTTGAAAAATTTAATTTTATGTCGTTTATCGTTTTTAGTTGTTCGCTTGCGAAGAACTAAGGTTAATGGTATGCGTTGAAAGTCAGTCTGCTCTTAACTACGCTAAGAACAATAACAACCGCATCTGCCTGTTTATACTTCACCACTGGTGCACTGCAGACAGTGAGTGTGTGTATGATATCAATAGTGTTTAACAGCTTGTGCGACGACATTGGCCAGTTTGTCATTGAAATCTGTACATATTGGCTGCTTTCAGGGAAAACGGGGCTTAATGCATGTCAAATAAGTGGTATCCCAGATTAGCCTGTGCACACTGATTAGCCTGTGCAATGCGCACAAGCTAATCAAAGACGACACTTTCTGATTTTATGGTGTTTTTCATTTAAAGAGAGTCTCTGGTACTGGGATGACAACTTAATTCATATGCATTAAGCACTGTTTATTCCAAAATGAAGCTAAATTATCTTTTCTATTAATGATTTGAAAAAAAGATAAAAGTGATAATAACTTCTAAGTAACCTTGCTGACAAGGCAAATAAACAAAATCACTTTTAAATCAAATAAACAACCAATGAGTTCAAAACTTTTACCTTGTGACATTTTTAGTAAACATCTAAAAGGGACCTTTTTACAGTTTGTCATTAAATGCTTAATTATATTCAATTTGATAAATGTAAACATTGGATCTTAAAAGCTCCATTAAAAACAAACACGAATAAAATTAAAGAAAAAAAAGTTACCCTCAACTGGGCTCGAACCACTGACCCCTGGAATAAAAGTATATCGTTTAGACCACTCGGCCATCCGTGCTCATACAATGAGAGATGTATTTTATACTTTATATAAGCAATCCTCGTAGTAACGACAAAAACAGAACTCTCCGAAATATAAAATCATTTAATTGCGTTAATTTACCAAAACGTGAAAATGTCCCTTTAATGTCTTCAGACTTGTAAATTGAATGAGTTCAATGCAATGTCATATCTTAAATCATAACTTATAGGTTTAGTGGTTGCCTGTTAGCCTGGGTCCAGTTTATTTAAGCCCAGGAAACTCAATTTCAAAAGTTGGTTACAGTTTGGCTTAAAAGGATGACAACTAGCTTTTTCAAAGCATATTAAGAATGCTGGAATATAGTTAACATTTGTGGCTAAGCACATCCGACACATATGTGAAACAAGTTTCATTGAGGTGAACACAAGTGTATGGTACGGAAGCTATGAGGGAGATTCGCCTGAATCGGTTGAAATTCGGGTCGGAGTAGGAATATAGCAATCACTGGGTCAAAGCACTGACCGATAGAATTTGGATGATAATAAATATATTTTGCAAAATCAAATGTATATTCATTACCACTACAACTCCACTACAGAAATGGCATCTTTGTCTTACCTGTTCATTTTGTGTTATTATTATTTTATTTTATTTTTATTTTTTTCTCGGAAATGCGGAAATGAGAATGTCTTAGAATGTTGACATATTCTGTGTAAATAGACGTGTTTAGACGATGTACTATGTACAACTCTTGAATTAATTAATCATCAGAAATATGTTCATATTATTATTAATGTTGTTATCGCTTGCATGTACCAATATGAATTTCTAACTCCATATATCAGAGGGACTGCCGCGATCTGTTTATATTTTTTATTCACGCACTTTCGACGCTAAGAACAATCAGGAATGTAAAACCGAAGCGTCAGAGTTAGTAATGAGAAACTGCAACCTGTAAATTGGTTTTCCGACAAAATAATCTCAAATGTGTTGTATGTTTCTGTTTTATTTCAGCGACCGAAGCGTGCGACTGTAAGTTTTTCTGTGGAAGAAAAGAATGCCAAGTCGGAAGGTGTGGCAGGTGGGGTTGGCGTAGAACGTGTTGTCCTAATACCAGTCCGAGATGCCACGTGAGATTTTTATTTATTGGCTGCAAAGTGGTTTAATTGAAATTATGCAGTATTATTAAAATAAAAATTTAATATTTATATTTAGATTTTTAACAATTTAGCTCTCTGGCATGTGATTTTGTGCAAAATGGTATTGCGTACATTCCGTGGTCTCCGTTTTCAGTAATGATATCTCTCGACATCACACCGGATATTCTATGTATGTTGTCATTTTTTTTTATTGAACCACAAATATTGATTTAAGTTTTTGATCCGGTGGAAAATTGGTTATTGTCATTATTTGTGTTTTGGAATTTTAGAAATCTCTTGAAGTACTTTGAGAAAAACGCATTGAAGTGTTTTTATCCTTTTAAATAATACTTTTCTGAATTCAATGTGTGTTCTTCTTTTTCAGGAATGAATCTTTGATTCCATGGCGGATACAACATACGAACACAATCGATGACTATATTTATCTAATAAACACTGACTATATTTATCTAATAAAGACAAGACAATTTATTTCGTAAAAAGGCCACCGGCCAAAAACACAATATACAAAAAAGTAACATTATACATGCATGAGTTGTGAAAAGTTTTATACGTATGCTGTTCGTATTAAGAAATAAATGAATAATGTAATTTTATTCAATATACGCCTATGTTTCGTTTTTATTAGATTAATAAAATCGAGTTCATTATTGTTTCCACTATACAAAAAGGTGAAATTCAGAACAATAAAAAAATACATGAAAATCGTTTTCAATGACGCAAGTGTTTACTACATTTAGACAATGTATACAATAAGTAAGATCATGTTCTATACCAAGATGTCGTCTGGTTTCAATAATAAAACTTGTGGTTGGCACATCTTAACTTTGCAAGTTATTTTATATAGTAGGTGGTATTTTAAGCGACGTATTTTTCTGGTTTAAGCAATGATTTATACATTTTATATGTTTCACATCTAGACGAGTTGACTAAATTCCCTGACCATGTAAACGTGTTACAACAAATAGGGCGATCTTCAAAAAGTTGTAAAAATACATCGACATTAAAAACATCCTGGCGTTTCAACATATTATAACAGTTTTTGGAGTATCTATGTAATGGCATGTGAATAAGTTTACACCAGTATTTAACAAGTAAAGTCAAGTCAATTATATTGGCAAATACATGTGTACGTAGCCAAAACGAAAACATAAATGTACATGTAATGACGGTGTAGAAAAAAAGACATAAATACTATAATGAATGAGATGAAACGTATGGTATATCATGGTTATGAATTGATAACTTACACGGGGGTGGGGGGGGGGGGGGGAAACAAAAACAACTTTGACGTCTGATGTTTTCACATATATGTAGCCTACCGTGAGCGATTATGGGAAAATATTAGCTTGTATTAATCGTTTCAAATCAATTATAGCTTAAAGTCGTTATACACACGAGCTTTGAATTCATCAAAGGTGATGTTGTAATTAATGTTCCCCTCCTTACAATCGCCTATTCGAAACAAAATCATAGACGATATCAGGGGAAATAATTACTAAAATGAGCATACATGTACATACGCATACTATGCACAAGTGAGAAACACTGAAAGACATGTACGTACAAACGTTTTTAGCTATAGACATTTTTTCTTGAAAATACAAAAAATGTATATACACATATATGTAACATTTCCATCTCGTTGCTATTAAAGAATCTAATTTAACACACTTGAAATTATAGTCTACACATAATTGTTATCTACCAACCTTCCCTAGGGACATACAATTGTAGGCTTACCTATGTGGAACAAGAAAATATTTGCAAAATTGAGCCTGAATTTATTGTATATTTTCAGAAAAGATATGGCAGCAAATTTCTGCCCGCATGTTAGGATTGGCTTAAGCACTGAGTCAAAACTTTTAAATACTCTTGAATCTCATTTTTTCCAAAATAGCCTTGGTAAGGTGTGACTATTTTAAAAAGGGATCGTCCATGAATCCCAATTTTAAATGGTATTTTACAGGTTTTGTTTCCTTAAAAACCAGTTTTTGTAATAATTTATATGTAACTCCTAAAACAAAACACGAAATCGACATGCTAATTTATTGAAGATACAAATCATGTTACACCAGCTTAACAAAATTCCTTACATTTCAACTCAAAAGTGAATCGCGTCTATTTCGAATCATTTCTCAATTACAGACCACAACTTAAACTGTTATGCCAGCGTAACAAAATTCCAGACATTTCAATTCAAAACCAAACCGCTCGCATTTTGAACATGACTTATTTACAGACCAAACCTTAAAATGTTATGCCAGTGTGACAAAATTAAAAACATTTCAACACAAATGCAAATCGCTCGCATTTCGAATCATTACAGACCCAAGCTTTTTCTGTTTAAATATTTTTTATTTTGATACGCCGGCATATCAAAATAAAAAATATTTAAACAGAAAAAGCATTGCTTTCACGTTTCCAATCCGTCCTCATTTAC
>NC_068359.1:17664391-17686891 GCF_020536995.1 Dreissena polymorpha | reverse complement strand
CCTAGACAAGCTAACACAAAAATGGCTTCTTTGCCTATAGACTGCATATAGATTTACGCGATATTCCGGATGATTTTATGGACTTGTTTAACACCATATTACACTTGTAATGGGGTTAATTACCATTTAGTTATTCTGCAAATGCAAAAAATATACGATTAAAGAGAACATCAGCAATTTATAACGGGTAAATCGGTACATTAAACACGCTCTAAAACGCTTGCGCGCTTACCGAAATCGAACCCATTATTACGTGTAATGGTGGTATTTGCAATAAATTAACACTTCACCGGTATTTACCCGTGTTATTAACATTAGTATTACCGAAACATTCCCCCCTACCCGTGTATTTGACACAAAAAGCGCTTTATAACTGGGAATTCGGTGAAGTTTTACGCGCTTTCTGACGCCGGGTAGGTACCTAAATCCCACATGTTATTGCGTATAAAAGTGATATTTATCATATTAAACATTGCTTATGGGACATTTATCAATCACTATAATTTAAAGCGCAAAAACAACACAGTAAGTTTGGACATTGTCTGATATAACATTAGCGTTGTACGAAATGGAATACGGTCAGGCTATTATAAATTAATAAGGCTACCAATATCAGACGCTCGCGCAGGTACCGACTTCCCCGAAGTACAGCATTTATTGGTTAACTATTATCAGTAATAATAACTCTTTTACAATAGCATTTATCGATACGTCTTTATCAAAATAATAACAAAATGGTTTTCACTTGTTTGACACACACAGAAACGCGATTTTTAACGGGGATTTCGTAAAGTAACACGAATTGGGTACCAAAATTCTCAATTATTTTACATGCACACGTGACATAATACATACTTAATAATGCTTAGTTATTGCTATATGACATTTCAAGTTTGTGAAATAAATTAATGTTCTATAAAGGGGATCTCGGTAATTCTTGAAGCTTCCACTCGCTCTTGTCAAGACCGCATTGCCGCGTTGGAAATGGTATAAATTTAATTCATCTATCTTTTCTTTCTGGATACAAAATGTCAGAGTTGCATTAACCCTTTTTACACCGTGTTTGCCATATTTCATTTCCGTTCTTTAATCCGAACAAAATAAACGAAACTCGTTTAAAAAATGAGATCTACTCATTCGAGCTCCTAGTGTGGGTTCAAAGCGTTTATTGGTGACACCACATGAGTGCAAATGTGTAGATACCGTTAATAAGATAATATATCACATGTCACCTTCAAATAACATGTATGATGTCAATTAAGTGCATTACTATCAGAGTAATAAAACACAGCATGAATTAGGCTTCATGCTGGGTTTGATTTCTCTTTAAGTAATGCAGATGAACCTCGCTTCTGACCTAGTTAAAGTAACTGATAAAACTATTTTTTTTTTAAAGTGAAATATTATGTGATAATCAGATCGATAACATAAACTCTTTAAATCTGCTAGTATATCCGATACAAATATATTATAATTGTCTTTGACAGTGTTGACGTTCAGTTGTTCGTGGTGACGACCGCATGTATTTATACATCTCTTACACTTCTCAAGATCTCTTTTCGGCTTTGGAAACGATATAAATTAAATGTCACCAACTTATCTTTCAGGATATCGATTGTCCGAGTTACATAATCCCCATTGACACCGTTTAACCATTTTTAATCGTTTTTTAAGAGGAAAAACAAAAGAAACTCGTTGGAATAAAAGTGAACCTCAACATGTAGCTTGTCTAGAAAATGGCGGACAGGTCGTTGCTAACGAGTGCGCCCGATTAATCGATCGCTGATTGGTGGATCAATTCTAGTGGGCGGAGCGATCATAGATAAGGCGTCATGTCAATTACATGACAGTGTGTGATGATGAATATGCATTATCGTGCATATCACAATGTGTGGACCTGGAGCTCCTGCAGTTTAGACTCAAAAGGTAGGAAGAATTTTAAATATTAAGAGCTTACTTCTATGCATTAATCTCTGACTCACTGAAAAACATATTTTAAAGTTGACAAGGTCTTGTGCCATGTGGGTCAACCAGAGTACCTTTTAAGCCCCACCTATATTTTATAGACCAGTTGAATGTTATTGTTTACATTCGGGATTTTCTGCGCATGCGCACTGACTGGTTGGCAAAAACACTGGTTACAGTAACGTAAAACATGAAAAAAAGGGCTTTTGTTTAGTCAATAAATTGGTAATAAAACCGAAATAAACATTAAAACTCTTAAAAAATAGTGCAAATATATCATATTTACTATATAATTTAGTACCAAATAAATGTATATTCACAAATAAAATGTCCTCTTCGTACAAATACAAACTAGTTATAATTGCATAGAGTAAACGTGATCTGAAGATTTAATATTGACAATTCCACAACATTAAATTAGAGGTATTCTTTCTGATATTAAGTCTTAAAAAAACCCATATTTCAACAATAATAAAACATATAATAATTGTATTCTAATTAATAGTGGCGTGGATAGTGTAATTTTTCATCAGCGATCGATAGTGTCAGAGGTGCATTCAATCAATTATAAAACAAAGCCATAAAAAAGCGGTATACATTATTATTTCTTAATATTGAGGTAATTTTCTTTTGCATGTAATGAATTTTTGTTTTGTTTACTTTGAATGACAATATTAATACATTTAGCATACGAACGGAAAATCGCGGAATATTATGCAAATTGAACTATCTTTGCATGTATACATACATTGAAATCTCTTTACTAGTAATACAGAGTGATAAAAATCTAGCGACTTATGAAAATGCATACATGTAATTTATTTAACGCAATTATTTTTTTTACCTGTTGTGTTTGTGTTCATGATGGTGAATACACGTAATAGCGGGATGTACTTTTGAAGGTACCCGTTAAATACCCTAAATTGCGTAGCAGTAAATTTGCACAATATTTTAAATGTATAGTTATTAAACAATGTATTATTATGATTAAATTTGCTTATATATATATATATATATATATATATATATATATATATATATATATATATATATATATATATATATATATATATATATATATATATATATTCACTAGTTCCTGTTAATCCATTTCCGACAAATGTCTTCTTTTTTTAATGTTAAAATATTTTTTGAAGCAACTGTTCAGTAGTTTAGCTTTAAAATTTGGCTTAAATGACTTCTCAATATGCCAAGAGATGACATGGAGGTATCGTTACTTGTGTTTAATGAACAGACACTGATCTGCCACATGTGGTTTATGCAGGGACCGAAGTATAGGTCCCTGGGTTTATGACACCATGTTTCCTTTGTAATTGTTTGTTTGGACAGTATCCTATCTTATCGAGAAAATCGGTTTTTGATGAACAAACGTGCAATTAAACACCGGGATATTAATGCTACAACAAAGAGTGTCAAAATTAGTGTGAACACTTAAATAAAACAATTACATTAATCAAGAGAATTGAATTAATGTGTAACAAGGTAAGGTTTTTCAGACATATAAAGGTTACAATCAGTTACCCTATGTTGCGTACATAAAATCGACCTATTGTTTGTTTGTTTTCATCCTTATTTGTTTGTGTTCATTAAATTTTTATTTATTCTGAAATAAAAATCAATTTATGAGAATGTTTAAACTACAAATGGTCGCGAAGAAATGCCAAGTAGAGAGATTTTTGTGGTCACCACATATCGAGCTCTTAGATTGTGTTCCACTCCCGAGTTCGTTGTTTGTAAAAACAAATAATAACAACAATATAATTGTTCCAAAGATGGTTTGCCTTGCAAGCTTATGTTTTATTCAGAAATAATTAGTAAAATCATATTTGATATTTTGCATGATTATCATTAAAAACGACGATTCTGTCAACCTTTTCTATATGCGCTTATATGAATTCTACCTCTTTTTGCCAACCAGTGGGCGGAGTCTAAACTTTGCAGATGCGTGTGACGTCACTCGTCAATTGGTCTATTATCACCACAAAAAACAATTAGATCTATTGTTAAAGTACCTATTCTCGAACCTCACCTTTTTTCGAACCCTTCATTTGTTTACATTTCATACGCATGCGCGCACACGCACTTCGTCGCCTTTTTTATGTACAGTCAAGTTACCATTACCGGATCATTACCCATAGCGGATCACTTTGATGTTCAAGTCTGCGTAAAGAGATAAATAGTTGACATTTTTAGAAGATTTTTTGCACACAGCATCTTCAAGGCTTGTTCTTCAAAACGCATTGATTGAATCGTTATCCGAGCTACTCTTTGTCAAACATTTCGGTATGTTTTGCTGACATGAACATACGACTTTGTTGACTTCCGTCTCTTTTCCAAATCAAGGTTGAACATTATTTGCGGCCACATGCTATAACTCTGTTGGAAAGTAAGAAGTTTATGCATTAATTTTATGGCCATTTAATAGTCTTTGTGCCTGCAAAAGTCCATTATAGTTTTGATTCGTGTTTAAAATTTTGCAACACCTTAAATGAAATGAAGAATTAAGGCAATAACGGATCAAGCGTGATAATATGCGTGTTTATAATACATTATATTAAAATATATGCAAATCCTGTTGATTCTTTCAATAAATGATCTCAATCTGAATGTTTTATTAATGCTCTATGTTCAATATCGATGATTAGATTTGATTCAAACAATTTACATGGTTTATAACATGCCCATATCTTTTCGATCTATTTAGGATTTTCAACAGATAATTCACACGTCATGCCTCAAGTGTAGATACAAGATAACATATAGAAAACAATTAATAACAAAAACAATGAATATAATTTATAACTGGCAATGTTACTTGGTCATTGTAAACGACACAGTTCATGTTTCAACAGTTCAAATAGCGTGTTAGGTGCCCTCCTGAATGGTTTCGATCGCGTGATCTGTTATGGCTACAACTGATCCGGTAATGCATGAATTCTGACGCGAAAAAAGGTATCACAAATACATTTTGTCTGCACTTAGAAATAAGACTATGTGCTAAAACCGTAAAACAAGGTAATATTAAATCTAACTGGTGTAAAAGAAGTCTCAAACCATTTATTGCTTTTCATCAGAACAACTGTATTACACTACTGATAAGGTTATGGTAACTTGACTGTATATGTAATTTGTTTATGCCGACTTGCACGTAGTGGCATATCAATGATAATGCATACAAAATATGTCGAATTTATAGAGTAATCATAAAACACGTAAAAATTGTATTATTCCTTAATGCTTTTTACATAATAAATTATGTAATGATTTTCATTATAACAACTTATAAAAATATGGTCTTATTCTCGTTCTCAACTTTGCTTGACAAGTCACGTGACCATGGTCAAATCAGGGGGTGAATTAATTTTTAATGATGTACACTGAAGGGATCGAAAGCAGGTACTCGTTGTTTGGGCGGCATTGACAGTTTTACATGATATGGTGGTGCTGGAAACTTGCAAAAAATCTGTAATCAAAAGAGGATTAACATAACAATTAAAGTTGACAGCCATGTAGAGATCTATGTCAAAAAGAGTTCCTATAAATATGTTTCACTATTTTCAATCTTAATCGTCACTATATTTGACGTGTCGAAAATTTAGAGGTTTCCTCCCCAGACGTTTTCTCCCTGGACGTTTCACCCCATGACCATTTTCCAATTAAATAGATCTAATTATAATTGTTGTTATAAGTGCCTGAATTTTTTCTCAAAAGCGCACTTACAGATGAAGAAAACACACAAAAACAAACTTTTTCACTTAAATAGCGCACTTGAAAAGAAAAAACGCACAAAATGCGCACTAAAATGCACTTTTGAACACTGAAAACGCAGATATTAACAAAAAACACAGAATTAACACACTTTTAAGTGCGCTAAATGTGTGTTTTGGTAAAAAGTGCGTTTTAAATTGACAAGGGTGGTTTCAAAAGATATGTTACACTTTCGACATCTTTTTCATTTGTTAATACAAATAAATCTATCATATATCTTCATGACTAGAATGAAAGCTGTTGTCAAGTCAAAAGTCAAAATCCTCTTTTCACTCTTATATCATAACATTTATAAAAATGTGTAATTTTGCTTCATTTTAAGTTTGGTATGTTCATTTTGAGATTAAATGTCAGCTTGTGTATGCTAATTTCAAATAAAATAGTTAACAAAATCTAGGTTTATTGATATTGTGTTCTGTAAAACTAATATAGTTCATATTTTTGCATTTAAAACAATTTTTGTGAATTTGTAAAGTTATTAATTTTTCCTTTAATTACACAAATTCATTTTTTTACTTTTTTTTGCTAATAAATATTATTAATATCATTGAGTTAAATTAGTAAAATATGATAAAGTTTTGATTGCATTTGGTAAATATACTATTAATAATGAAATATTGTGCTAGGAAAGTGCAATTCTGTTTTAATTAGTCTAAATTAGTTATAATTACAAATTAAAATATCAGTGACATCCAATAATTTGATTATATACATATGAATGCATGAACAAAATACAATTGTTGACAGTAACATAGTTTATTTATTTATCATATTTAACTGTAACAAGAAAAACAGTTGTGAAATTAATATAAATGTGATCTAACCTTTTTACAATTCACCAATTTACCCTATTTAATTGGATTAAAAACAACAAACAAGCTCCACAACCCTGCACAGGTTTACTCAAACTGCAATAAGGTGTTAATTGTGTATTCAAAATGTGTCTGGATTACACATTATTCTAATCTTGTTTGCATTTGTGCTCCCAAATGAGCAACATGTATAAGATACTAAGTATGATTTTGAGAATATGTCATTCATGCCACTAGTACACCAACATGCACTTACTAATAATTTAAATACATTCCTTACACAGTTTAACAAATGAAAAATGAATTCTAACCAAAAAAACAAAACAGGCTGCTGCATAGATAATGTTAGTTAAAGACTTCATAAACAAAATAAGAATTTGATAAAAATCAAGATTATACTTCAAACAAACCAGTATAAATTTATTGAGGGGGGGGGAGGGGTAAACAGCTGCACTAAAACTAAAATGGGGGGGGGGGGGAGGAAACGTCTTGGGGAGAAACGTCTGAAAACCGTCCCAGAATGGGAATCGAATACTGGTTGCTGGTGTGACTGCACCAAATTGACCTTTATTATCACCTTTATTAACAATTACTTGTTAAGGAAAATCTGCGGTGGAAACTTTTTCGCATTATAATTATAATTAAAATTTATTATTTTAACTATGTTGTATTGTTTTATTGTGTGCTGATCATCATACCCAAAGCCGGGGGGGGGGGGGGTTGGGAGCATTCACACCCAAAATTTTTGGATCAGTCACTGAGTCTGGTCAATAAAAGTGGGGGGATGTTGGGAGCATTCACACCCAAAATTTTTGGATCAGTCACTGAGTATGGTCAATGAAAGTGAAAGTTCATATAACAATGCTCTATAACTTCAGTCTCTTTTAAAAGACAGATAAAAAGTCACCAGAATGCAGGATTTTAAGTATCATTTTAAAAATTGTTTAGGGCAGGACCTCCAAACCACCCCCACCCCCTGATTGCAAGATGTGGCAGCCTCTCCCGCACCTACCCTCTTCGCCACTTTGTTGCTCAATTAACTATCATTAATGGGAAAATTCGCATCCCCCTTTAAAAAACCCTGGCTATGGGCCTGATCATAATGAATTTCAACTAAAACATTATAATTATGTATTTATATATCAGCACTTAAAAAAACCTTCTTATCAGATGAAGATCAGTACCATAAATTATTGGATCGTTGTACAATACCTGTGAAAAACGCTACACAGTGGTGAGCAATTTTCAAATAAAAGGGGACTTGCTTACATACTACCAATTGAACTGTGTTAAAACTAAATGTCTACTGTGCTGTTTTGGGGAATAAAAAGCAACCAAACACACGCGTATATTCAGTTTTGTTTGCAATAAATTATTGGATTTAATCGACAAAATTATATAGCCTGTTTATAAAAATTAGTGTGTACCCATAAAAAGAGTTTTTTTGTTTTGAAAATAAGCAATATAAAAAGCATTAGTTATGTTTAGTATAAAACACGCAAGATAAGAACAATTAACTATTGCCTTTAATAAATTATATTAACTGAAAGATTTAGCTATGTCTAAGAGTTAAATATCATATAATAACGAGTAAGAGTGTGCATTAATGACAACAAAAACCTATTTAAACACCACAGTGGGAAATCTTTGCCTTGCTTTGGGGAAAGATATATACTCTAAAAGGTGGGGAATGTGGCTGAATATCTCCCAATATTTTTTGCTAAAAAAAACTTCAGGTGATGTGTTCCACAATATTTTATTTATTTTCTAAAACAGTTGAGAAACTTAAAGGGACTATGGTTTAAATGTACAGACTAAAAAATCTAAAATCACTGTTTATTAAATCATAACATTATTACTGTTTATATGGAGTATATTTTCTGGGGAAGGTATTTTGAGAAATTCATTTTGTAAATTGAGTTTTGTTTGTTAAGTCCTTATCTTTATTTAATTTTGTTCTTATTGTTACAGCTGACTTCAAAATTATGTGAATGTTCAATGTCATGGTAATTAAGACACTTAAAATCATGTTATATCCATAATGACCTTCCAGCCATTAGTAAGGACTCAGTTACATGTTCCTTTTTTGCCCATTTCTCATTGTGTCTTGTATATTTTATGTACCCCCCCCCCCCACCGATGGTTGGCATATTGTTATCACACTGTGCATCTATCTATCTGTCTGTCCGTAACACTTAAAAAAATATGCTCATAGAGTATGTCGCTTCAGATGTGACCTTCATTTTTGGTATGAATGTGTATATGGACAAGGCCTTTTCATACCCACACAAATTTTGACCTCATTGACCTTGACCTTGAACTTATGGTCCGCGTCTAGGTTTAAAATCTGCATTTATGTTTCCAAAAATGCTCATAACTTCTATGTCGCTTCAGATGTAACCTTTATATTAAATATGCATGTGTATATGGACAAGGCCTTTCTATAAGCACACAAATTTTGATCCCTGTGGCCATGACCTTGAAGTTAGGGTCAGTATTTAGGTTTTGAAATCTGCGTTAAGGTCTCATAGTATAACCTAAATGGAAAAGACCTTTCCAGACACACACAAATCTTGATCCCTGTGGCCATTGCCTTGAAGTTAGAGTCAGCATTTCGGTTTCGAAAATTTGTTATGTTATTTAGCGGTTTAACATAAAATTGTATGTGTCATCCTATGGAGACAGCGCTTGTTTTTAATTCAGTTACATGTAAGTTGTGTCAATACCATCAGTGAATTGGTAGAAATATTGGATATTACGTAACAAAATGCATTCATGGTGTGTTTATCACATTTTCAGCAAGGAAAGATTTTTTGGATACCAAAAAGACAATTTAAGTGTTAAGTTTCTCTTTGATAAATGTTGTTTTTTAGAAACAATATTATGTCATCATTATTGAATGCCCATAATCTCTGAGCTGTTAGTTAGTTAACAATAGAGAACATTCTTTCACTTGTTTCCATTTTTATTTAATGCCATTTATTAATATAAAATAATCCAAATAGTGCCTTGTGCCCTCTTAAATACATGCATTCAGTCTTATCTGATTGTGTCACCTTAGACCCCTAGAGAGCACAGTCATCCAAGGTTTGTTAGATAACAATCAGTAACACAGCAACTGATAAGCTGAAAGACTAACTTTGCACAAATATCTTATTATCTCCAGGTCATACTATATTCAGATTTGAGTTTTTTTATTAATTTTTAAATGAATACGAAATACGTTTTTTTGTATTGAGGAAAACAAGTTTTAAAATCATTGTTTAAAACAATGTGTTGGCATGGTAAATCTATCAGTTGTAATTGATGGGTTACGGACATTAACCCTCTCGGACATAAGCCCCTAGGACATTAGCCCATAGGACATAAGCCCCTAGGACATTATCTCCTTCAAAAAAGTGAACGCTCGGACATTAGCCCTCAAGTGTTTTAAAACGTTCATAACTTTTTTTAAAGTAAGTACTTTTATTCCATTTGTTTATTTTATATGTAAATACATACAATTATTAATATGTTATAATTTCATCTTGATATTTATATCATTTTCTACCTTTTAATTGCATTTCATTTAAAAAAAAGATAAAATTAAATGCCTAAAAAATGAATTTAAAAATAGGTAGGAGGTAACGTCCTAAGGGGCTTTTGTCCTTAGGGGCAAATGTCCAAGGGGGCTAATGTCCTAGGGGGCTTTTGTCATAGGGGCTATTTTCCTAGGGGCTAATGTCCGAGAGGGCTAATGTCATACACTCGTAATTGATTTAGTTATTGAGAATGATGGGCTAATACATTTGCAGATTAATTTCACAAAGACAATATTATCAGTTTCAGATACATAGTTTTATTTGTGTGTAATACTACTGGCAATCTTCCAAGTTTTTTTTTTTGTTTTTACAAATCCTTACATATTATTTAAACAAGTATTATGTTTTTGTTATGAGTTTACCGAAAAGTTAAAATATTTGTGCATATGGGGTGTCAATGGGCCAATTGTTATACTGCTCATGTTACACTTTACAGTAAAACTTGTTTTCAATGTCATATGTTGGCTGTCATTTAGTCCAGCCCAAAAAGGGACCTTTTACACAATTCAATATTCAGACTCGTAATTTAAGATTCAATGTGAGAGACTTACAATTGATATAAGGGCTTCAAAATGCTCACGTGTCTTCACATAATAGATGATAAACAGTCTCTGGAAAAACCACAATGAGATTTCAATCGGGCAACATTCTTTTTAATTTGTTCCCAGTATTTCATAAGCACTTTTATAAATATCATTAAATTTTTCATCATCATCATTGCTTCAAAAAAACATTTTAAATGCTTACAAGCATTTTAAATGTATTTACATTTTCTTTTGAACATTCACTAAAAATGCTGGTTGACACTATTTCCAATATGACACTATTTCCAATATTCTATCAGAAAATAAATTGATTTTGTTTTGTCTCTTTTTAATTCACCAAAGGGTGTGATGAAAATACAAAAAATAATTATTTTAAGGGAAGCTCTGATTTTCTCATTAATATTTAAAGATAAGAGAGTTGTACATTTCCATTGCCCCAGATAATTATTTGGGAAATAGAGTTTTTTTTCATTGATTTTGAAAATCAAAGCGCTGAAGGTACTGAATTTGTTTGCTGTTGTATAATCTAAGACGTAACTCAGTTTTCAAAATTATGTTAAAGCTTTTTATATCGCAAGTTTGAAATGATCACAACCCATTCAAATTTACAAAGAGTGTGTCTTAAAACACAGGTCGAGATGTGTGTGTTTTCCAAATCATTGATACAGCTAATCAGTGTGCACAGGCTTATCTTATTTGACATTCATTAAGCCCCGTTTTCCCTGAAAGCAGCCAATATGTACAGATTTCAACTATAAATTCTAGACTGGCCAACGTTGTCTTGCCACAAGTTGTTAAATACACTCTATGTACTGTGCCAGTGAGAACAGGTAGATGCGGTTATTAAAGCAGAAGCATTATCGTCTGCTAAAGTTTACTGGAGTTATCCACACAGGCAGTAACAAGTTACGATTCCTGCCGTACCTAAGCCCGTACTGATTCATACTGATTTGCAAAATTGCGTCTGCATTATTTGTGAGCTTTGCTCACAAATAAATAGGGTGATTTCATTCTTGAAATAGGTTGAAATGAGTTAAAAAAAAATACATACATTAAAATCATTCTGTTTTACCTATGTTGCTGCACACTTGTATTCATTCAATAAAACTGTAAACTATCATAATTAACTTTAATAAACTTATGTTTCATAACATCTTTAATCCTTGAAACTGTCCATAATATAAACTTTAAACTATAAAAACCCTGACGTTAACTGACATCTTTGTTACTGTCAAACATATCGACTGATTTTTTGGCGCAACAATTGCGGACGTCTTTCTTCCTCTCTTAGACATTTTTATTTTGCATCGTAATAGAAACTGATAGTTCAGACGCTTTACAAATGCATGCTTAATGAGCAACAAATTAAGTCAGATTGAAAAAGCATGAATGTCGTCATAAATAATTTGGTCAGACGCTATAATTAAATATGAAATCTAGTCCGCCGAACATTTGAGTAGCTTTGACTGTTGTCCTGCTTCATCATCCAGGCGCTTGCTGAATGAAACCGTCGCCGCGTTACAATAATAATTAAAAGGAAAAATACCGAAAATGAACAAAGCATTTTCGGTTGGAGCTATTGTATCATACACATTAAATTTGATGAATTTGTGTAAAAGTAAAGTTGGTTGCATTTTCAGTATGCATAATATTGTATTTCTTAACGTTTTTAAACGTATTAGGTTGAAAGACGCAGATACGCAGCTTATCTGGGGCACTGCATTTCGTGCAAAATATGTTTCAAAACATTAAGGGTATTGCACATGCTTTCAGATAATAGTATCTTTGTGTCTCACATCACTGAAGCACAAGTTGCTATCTATTGTACTGCAAATGTTAAATTTTAAATCTAACTTTCATTTTTACCTGAAGTATTTAGTACAAATAACATTTCATAATTATTTGATCAGATGATAACACCTTTAACCTGAGAAATGGGGTTATATTTTCAATAAGTTGCTAAGTTGCCAGTTGCTGACATGGGGTAATCATAATTATCGTAATTATTTATCTGTTATCATCATGCTTATTAATTGATTCCTTTTTCCATTAATCATGGATTGATCATTAATTATAGTTTTTGAATATCTTAAATAATAATAATATACATTACTGCTATGTGCAAGAGGTCAGGACTCATTATTATTTTATGATTACTTTTATGATCACTTTTGACCAAAAAGCAGATTCAATTTTAGTTCATGAAGACACATGACACATGAACAACATCAGATACTTGCCAACTTATCATGTAGTTAACTCTTTCAGTGCTGGAACCGAATTTTGAAGGCCTTTGCAAATAGTTTGGATCCAGATGGGATGCGACAGAACGTGGCATCTCATCAGGATCCAAACTGTTTGCTATTCTGATAGTATTCTTTGAAAAATAAATCCAAGAAAATGCTAATTTTAGAAATTCAGCAGACAACATTTTAGCAGACAACAAATTTTCCAGCATGCAAAGGATTAATTACTCAAGTGGTGTAGATCTCTAATTGCCCTGGGCCCTAGGGTTATTTCAAGGGATTAAGTCTGAACAATAGTTATTATTCCGAACTTGTCTACAACTCTCCCTAGCAATTGTTGTGGGGGGTAAAAAACTCCGGGACATTAAAGCTAAATATATTTTGTATGACCAAATCTAAAAAAGGGTGCATTTCATCATTTCATAGCTTATATTTTTTAAGGTGCCAATTGTAAATTATTTAGTCCCACATTTTCATTGTGATATTCCTTTGCATAAGAAAATTACACTTGATTGTATTTACCCCCTTTTAGTTTAAACCTATTTATTTTAGCTTGATTGCGTCGAAAGCCTTTGGCTCATATAACTCATTCCATACTACAGCCTTATCAATAGGCAGCCACTATCAGTAGTAGCCTGATCTACCCCTAGCTTATCAGGACCCTCATCAGCTCTGAATGCCTGACAGATTATCTGATTATTGTTACATTTAGTGGTGTGAAATGGTATAAAGTGTTTTTAAGTATTGTTACTTTGTTGACAGTTTATGTGACAGATGTTTTATTATTATATTTCCAATTTAAAAATGAATATAGTAATATATGAAAATTTCGAAATCTTGCATAACTTATCAAATAAAAAAACATTGAATTATATCCAAATAATTTATCCAATACCATTATTATCTATGTATACATTTTTTACACATAGAAACTGTTATAATGAATAAAAACAATCTTTTAAAATTATTTTAAAATAAAACAAAATTAATAATAAAATTACATATAAACAATAATAAGATATTGCTAATAATAAAAACAAACATCAAAAAGCACAGTTATGTTTCAATTGCAAGTAATTTTATGTAAATAATAAATAAAATATGAGAACATCTAAATATGCTTATATTAAAACTTAATTAAAATGTAGAATAAAATAAAATACAAAAATAGAATACAAATCACTATCCAAAAAAACACATGAGTTACCATTACTTAATTTATTTATTTTTATCTTTTTTTTCACAGATTTTGACCAAAAATGGTAAAATAAAATCATTTTTCAAATTAAGAAAGTATTTGTTACAATAATTTTCTTATGTTTAAAAACTTCCTGCAAATAAATAGCTGTGTCTTTAAATGCCAATTTGAACAGACGTATTTTTAAGTCATTAGGCATTATGAGCTACATCTAAGTTGTTGTATATTAACGACGCTAGGAATTCACACTGTAGATTATTGGACGCATATATACGACGCTAGGAACTCCACTGTAGATTATTTGGAAGCATATATACGACACTAGGGCTGAATGTGTTAAACGCTCTCGAGTCCGTTTCCTGGGCCTAGAACCAGTACTTGGTGTCTTTGAGGGAGATCTAAAGAATGCTCCCACAGTGGTGATCGTACCGTGACCTCCCGGTCGCTAGGCGGACACCATATCCATTACACCATGGCGACCCCCCCCCCTTTTGCAGGTGCATTCTTTAAGCCGAAGTTTATAAAAAAAATATTTGAAGTTCAAGTCTCTACAGCTATGAAGAGTTAAAAAATCCAAACTCTTCATAGTTGTAGCGACTTATTATAAAACTTCAAATATAAACTATGGATCACATCACATATGGTGGCATTCAAAGTGCCAATTGAGTTTTAAGGCTGCCCATATTTTAATTTTGATATTTATGCCCCCCTTCGAAGAAGAGGGGGTATATTGCTTTGCACATGTCGGTCGGTCTGTCTGTCGGTCTTTCGGTCCGTCCACCAGGTGGTTTCCGGATGATAACTCAAGAACGCTTGGGCCAAGGATCATGAAACTTCATAGGTACATTGATCATGACTCGCAGATGACCCCTATTGATTTGAGTTCACTAGGTCAAAGGTCAAGGTCACGGAGACCCGAAATAGTAAAATGGTTTCCGGATGATAACTCAAGAACGCATACGCCTAGGATCATGAAACTTCATAGGTAGATTGATCATGACCCCTTTTGATTAAGAGGTTACTAGGTCAAAGGTCAAGGTCAAGGTGACCCGAAACAGTAAAATTGTTTCCGGATGATATCTCAAGAACGCTTTTGCCTAGGATGATGACACTTCATAGGTTCATTGATCATGACTCGCAGATAACCCCTATTGATTTTAATGTCACTAGGTCAAAGGTCAAGGTCACAGTGACAAAAAACGTATTCACACAATGGCTGCCACTACAACGCACAGCCCATATGGAGGCATGCATATTTTACAAACAGCCCTTGTTCTTTGCTTAAGATAAAACACAATATATTATACACCTCATTTTGCAGGAGCATGTTTAAAGCCAAAAATAGCTTCCATCTAAACTCTTCCTAGTTGTACTGACTAACACTGAAAACATATACTATGGCTTGTATCATAAACTGTATTATTTTCAGTCAAATTGAGTTTTATGGCTGCCCATATTTACATTGTGATATGCCTTTAAATGATAAAATTATGCAAGTTTTAACTTATCCAGTTTTTCAGATATTTGAATTAAGCCATTTGGATTTTCTGCAATAAATGCATATTTTGAGTGACCAAAGCTAAAAAAGGTTGCATTGCATCATGCGATAACTTAATAATTTTTTTTACCCGGTAAGTGCTGATTGTACTTAATTTATTATTATAAGTCCAATTTTGATAGTGATATTCTGTTGCATAAGAAAATTATACCAGATTTTAGTATACCCCACTTGTAAGTGCATGTTTTAAGCTAATTTTATTTTCAATCAAACTCCTCATTGTTGTAGCGTATAAAAATGAAAACATATACCAAGGTTGATTTTATGTGCTGATTGAGTTTTATGGTTTTCCCATATTTTCATAATGATGTTCCTTGAAACCATCAAATTATACAAGATTTTATTTACCACATTTTTCACATTCTTGCTATCAGCCATTTTTACTTTCGAAAAAAACTTCCATATTTTGAGTGATTAAAGCTATACAAATGGTGCTTGAATCATCATAACTTTTTTCTCTAATGTGGGAATTTTATTTTATTTTGCTTACATTTGCTTAGTGAAATTCATATATAACATATGAAATGTACTACAGACTTTTTTAATCCTAATTTGCAGGTGCATGAATAGGGGCAAATGACAATCATAACTGAAAGAATGTGATAAACTTGATTTTTTAGCTCAACTATTATATATCAAATATATATAGTGGAGCTATTTTACTCACCCCAGAGTCGGCGTTTGCGTTGGCGTTAGCGTGCAAATGTTAAAGTTTGCGTACTACCCAAATATTTCATATGTCCCTTGACATATTGCTTTCATATTTTACATACAACTTTACCAACATGACCCCAACCTATGAACAAGAGCAGACAACTGTTTCAAGCATTTTGACAGAATTATGGCCCCTTTTATACTTAGAATATGCATATTATTGCAGTCATTCCGAAATACCGTCGTTCCTCGGATTTTTCCGATAATAATTTGGAAAATCCGGAAATGATTCTAATATTGCAGGACCTCATGTCCGGTAATAAAATTGTGGCGAAATTTGGAATTCCATAAGCTTTTTCCAGAAAAGTTACAAGGCAAAAGTAAGGAATTTACAGAGTTATTTATGAAAACTCCAATCATGAAAAACATTGTATTGGTTGCATTTCTTGAATGACGTACGTGCATATACGGTATCCGAAGATTTTGCTGCGTCGTCAATGCAAATTACAATGTTAAAAATGTCATCTTCGTCTTTCGTCATCATATTTTACTTTTTTGGGCCTGAAATAATCAGTCTGGGCCGGAAATGGCTGCATGATTATAGGACCTCATTGCCGGCAATAAATTATAATTTTGGGAAAGACTGTTATTGATAAATCTATGTTAAAGTTTGCGTACTACCCCAAATATTTCCTATGTCCCTTGACATATTGCCTTCATATTGTGCATACTTCTTTACCAATATGACCCCAATCTATAAAAAGAGCAGACAACTGTATCAAGCATTTTGACAAAATTATGGCCCCTTTCATACTTAGAATATGCATATTATTGATAAATCTATGTTAAAGTTTGACAAAACAACACTTACCTGACATACCACAATGCCAAAACCATTCCCCCACGCCCAACCCCAGAAGTCCCCCCCCCCCGCCCCCCAACCTCCACACCCCCACCCCCCAATGTTCTTATTTTTGAAAGGTCATCTATTAAATGATCACACAGCCACATTATATCCCCCCCAACCCTCCCATCTCCATGATGGCTTACCTTATACTGTCAAGCACTCAAAAAGTCGAATATATCTCAAGATGATTGAAATTTAATTATACAAAAATGACTAAAAAATAAATTTATTACACAGAAATGGACTCAGGCTGTAAATACAAGGAGGGAGATTATGGAAGATAACAGTTGACAAGGGTAATGGCTAGTATTTCAATGGAATTAAAGCTCAAATTCAACCTGTGCATGCTAATTACAGTAAAGTTATTTTAAGTATAATATGATAATGGTTCATAAGTATTGATTTCTTTAACAATGAACAACTGAGCATTTCTCAATATCTGGATTCAATTTAAGCGCACGCAGAGATGGATTCCTTTCCTCCTTTTTTAACTTTCATAAATATCCATTAAAACCACCCAACTAAAGATGTCAAATTGATGCCAGTTACTAATGTTGTGTAATATTTCATACAGAAATGCCAATTAATTTTTTTGTCATCTAGTCTATGGCTATATGGGTGATGAAATGTCTCTTATCAGTTGATATATCTCAAATTTATTATTGCAGACACAGTATGATACCAGATAAGAGATTACGGTAGCTCTCCCCAATTAAATCAACTTTTTATAATAATTTTAACATTTATAATTTGACTTTATCCTCATTCACAATCTTTCTTTGTGTAAATAAGACTAAATAATGGTTTATTTATTTTGCTCAGTTAAAACCATCAATAATGTGCTTAATTAAAAAAGTGCTTCAGTTTTATAAGTTAAGGAAGTTTTTAATAAATTGAGCATTAAATATATGATTTAATTTATAAATTTAGTTTTGATACAATAGTCATTTAACAATTAATATAAGAATTTAATTAATAATTTAATTTTAATCCATTAATCAAGGAATATTAAATCTTAGAATTTAATTTAAAACAGGTGTTTGTTAATCAATTTATAATATAGGAAGGAAATTTAATAAGGTGTCTTAGCTCAGGTAATATTTTATACCATACAATACCTGGAAATAAAATTTTGTCTTATTATCAGGTATTGTGTGGTGTAAATGGTGGATTGGTTGTTTATTGTCTTTCGGTGTTCATTTGCTGAAATATAACAATGAATTTATAAAAAGGAAGCTCATTCTATTACAAGAAAATGAATTTTGTATTATGGAAGTGTTTTTAAGTTACAATGTAGCATAATTTCATGTAACACACATAAATCCCTATGTTAAAGGTAACTGGCTTTTGGGGACATCAACTGCAGTAGTCTGTTATATCTTATAGAGAAATTGCCATTATTGTACCCTACAGGTTTTTTCTCTGTCTGTCTGTCTGTCTGTCTGTCTGTCTGTCTGTCTGTCTGTCTGTCTGTCTGTCTGTCTGTCTGTCTGTCTGTCTGTCTGTCTGTCTGTCTGTCTGTCAGTCAGTCACACTTTTCTGGATCCTGCGATAACTTTAAAAGTTCTTCATATTTTTTCATGAAACTTGAAACATGGATATATGGCTATATGGACTTAATGCAAGTCATTTCTTTTGTTCCTACGTCAAAATTTCTGGTTGATATACCAACAGCAAAAAAAATATTCAGACGATGGTTGAATTTATGACAATGGTGGAGCCGGTTTGGGACATATATTGCTTGGCAAAAGTCTTGTTAGAATATGCAGTAACGAGTGAACTGAACAGCCTGAATGTTGTCAGGTTAAAATGCTGATAGAAAGCAAAATAATTCACCTATGAAACATTATAAATTGCATACTTATATGCCTTCTTTATAAATTCCATGAGGCCTTTATATTTGTATGCCCCCCTTCGAAGAAGAGGGGGTATATTGCTTTGCACATGTCGGTCTGTCGGTCGGTCGGTCCGTCCACCAGGTGGTTTCCGGATGATAACTCGAGAACGCTTGGGGCTATGATCATGAAACTTCATAGGTACATTGATCATGACTCGCAGATAAACCCTATTGATTTTGAGGTCACTAGGTCAAATGTCAAAGTCACGGTGACCCAAAATAGTAAAATGGTTTCCGGATGATAACTCAAGAACGCTTAGGCCTACGATCATGAAACTTGATAGGTAGATTGAGCATGACTCGCAGATGACCCCTATTGATTATCTGGTCACTAGGTCAAAGGTCAAGGTCACAGAGACCCGAAATAATAAAATGGTTTTCGGATGATAACTCAAGAACGCTTATGCCTAGGATCATGAAACTTCGTAGGTAGATTGATAATGGCTGGCAAATGACCCCTATTGATTTTGAGGTCACTAGGTAAAAGGTCAAGGTCACGGTGAATCAAAATAGTAAAATGGTTTCCGGATGATAACTCAAGAACGCTTATGCCTAGGATCATGAAACTTCATAGGTACATTTATCATGACTCGTAAAATGACCCCTATTGATTTTCAGATCACTAGGTCAAAGGTCAAGGTCACGATGACCTGAAATAGTAAAATGGTTTCCGGATGATAACTCAAGAACGCTTATGCCTAGGATCATGAAACTTGATAGGTAGATTGATCATGACTCGCAGTTGACCCCTATTGATTTTCAGGTCACTATATCAAAGGTCAAGGTCACGATGACCTGAAATAGTAAAATGGATTCCGGATGATAACTCAAGAACGCTAATTGCTAGGATCATGAAACTTTAAAGGTACATTGATCATGACTCGCAGATGACCCCTATCGATTTTGAGGTCACTAGGTCAAAGGTCAAGTTCACGGTGACCCGAAATAGTAAAATGGTTTCCCGATGATAACTGAAAAAAGCTTATTCCTAGGATCATGAAACTTGATAGGTAGATTGATCATTACTTGCAGATGACCCCTATTGATTTTCAGGTCACTAGGTCAAAGGTCAAGGTCACGGTGACCAAAAATAGTAAAATGGTTTGCGGATGATAACTCAAGAACGCTTAAGGCCAGGATCATGAAACTTCTTAGGTACATTGATTATGACTGGCAGATGATCCCTATTGTTTTCAGGTCACTAGGTCAAAGGTCAAGGTCACAGTGACAAAAAACATATTCACACAATGGCTGTCACTACAACAGAGAGCCCATATTGAGGGCATGCATGTTTTACAAACAGCCCTTGTTTATCTAAATTTAGAATAATATATAATACATATCATATGATTTGGTGTTCATCTGATATGCTCATTTGTATTTTCAGTTTGGGCATGCTCAGGAGGGAGTGACTGAGTTATGGGGTGCAGAAGAAGCACAAGCCATCTTGACATGATGAATCATCCCCAACAGCGCTTGACGATGGTTTCCTGCTCGATGAGGATTAATACATAACTGAGCACTGAGGAAGATACTTCTCTCAACACTGCATTGTATGAAGACAAAGCAATTCAGTGTGGTTCGTCATCGTCAACAACAGAACCAGACTCAGCTGACGTTGGAGACTGTCAAGTTGAGATCACTGTGCCTATCAGGGTTGAGTGTTACATACTGAACGAAGTGATCCAAAGCCATGTATTGTCAATTTGCACGCTAGAGACCTTGACATTCTCTGTTTACATTCAGATCAAAGCAATGGCAAGACATATTTAAGTATGAAAGTATGTTTTAATGAAGCAGGACACACTACTGTGTATGTTCATGTAAAGGAAGTTGCACAGGAACATTTTTTGTGGAAACAAATTTCTAGTGATTATTATTTGCCCTTTAGCTCACCTGAGCACAATGCGCTAATGGTCTGTCATGCGATGTGTGTTGTGCGGCGTAAACATTTGCCTTGTAAACAATCTAGAGGCCACATTAACTGTCCATACATCATGAAATTTGGTCAGAACAATTTTCCCAATAATATCTTGGACAAGTTAAAAAATTGTTCCGGTTATTGTCCATCATCATGAAACTTGGTCAGATGATTTGTCCCAATGATATCTTGGGCAAGTTCAAAAATGGTTCCGGTTGGTTCAAAACCATGGGCACCAGGGGACGGGGCATTTTTCCTTATAAGTCTATATATATAGCTATTAAAAAACCTTTTTAACACTCTAGAGGCCACATTTATTGTCCGGTCTTCATGAAACTTGGTCAAACAATGTGTCACAATGATATCATGGTTTAAAAACATGGCCTCCAGGGGGGCAAAGCTTTTTCCTTACATGGCTATGGTAAAAACATGTTAACACTCTAAGTCACATGTGAGAATGATTTCAGCAACATTAATACCCTGCCTGATACGATAATGACTCTTATGCCTACATGTTTGTTGCCTATATAACTGCAGAATATTATCCCGGTAGCTGTTTTCTTCCAATATATTATTTGTAATATCAACAACTTTCTTAATATGTGTAATGTTTGATAAATTGTTTAATTTTTTTATGCCAGGTGTATTGATATTTGTTCATGAATTATGAAGTTTTAATGAAATATTATTAAACTGTAAAAACTGTGTTCATGCATTATTTTATGCACTAACTAAAATTGTTACTACAGAGGTTTATTAAGAGACTGTATCACATAAATGGTTGCATAGGTTCCTCTGTAGAAGCCGGGACACATTTCATTTAGTTTATCATTATGTACACAATGGGACATACTTTTCAATTTCAGATTATGCTTTTTATACGCCCCTTTTTTTAAAACGGGACGTATTATAGTTTCAGCCTTGGCGGGCGGGCGGCGTCCACAGCAGTGTCCGCTCTCTAATTCAAATAGTTTTCATCCGAGCTTCACTAAACTTGGTCAGAAGTTGTGTTTAGACAATATCTAGGTCAAGTTCGAATATGGGTCATGCCGGGTCAAAAACTTGGTCACGGGATCACTTAGTGCATTTCAAAGATTAAGCATGGTGTCCGCTCTCTAATTGAAGTAGTTTTCACCCGATCTTCTCCCAATTTGGCCAGAAGTTGTGTCTACATGATATGTAGGTCAAGTTCAAATACGGGTCATACTGGGTCAATAACTTGGTCTCGAGGTCACTTAGTGCATTGCAAGCATTGAGCATGGTGTCCAAAACCTTCGAACGGGCGTGTGTTGTGACAGTTTGGCTCTTGTTAACAATAAATGGAATCCATATATTCTTTTCATTAACTTTTTGCATTCTGGGCACTCATACACAACTGACTGATTAATGTGCTGAACAAATTCACTATCACAGTGCTCATCATCATC